>NC_143517.1:34519786-34674586 GCF_031878675.1 Megascapheus bottae | reverse complement strand
AATCTCTTAATCACACTACTCCATGTGATACCCTTTAGAAAGAACAGCTGAGGACAGACCATCCAAGAGGAAACCAGATAACAAGACAACTGAGAGTATTTCAAATGTTGAATGATGGCACACAGTAAGTATTCAGTAAGTGAATTAAAGTGGATTAACTATAGGCATTTCATTTGTAGAAAGGGGATTTGATCTGAACAATCTGGTACTGATTAATGTCATCAAACTAGCTGGTGAATATTATAAAGAAATCAATTTCACATGAACATATAAGCTTATTAACAAGCATACCTAAGCATATGAGTGATGTAGCATCCAAAAACAGATTATAATAATATTTGGTGAAATTTTCATACAAAGCATAGGAGGTTGTATGAGATGACCTGTTAACTCTCTGATTCAACAATCATCTTCTAAAGACTTCAGTGTTAGTGGAAGAATATTCCAGAATGTATAACTGGTAAGTCTCAAAAAAAAGGAAATTATACAGAGAGGTTTCCAAGACAACACTACAAAAGTAGTAATGCCCACTTTTTTTCCCTATGGTGAAAAAAAAATGATATGGAAAAGAAGTATTCTCACAAATTCAGCAGATCCAATTCAGTGTCCCCATTTAGAGTGCAACACTTTCAGCAATTAAAACACTATTTGAATTTCGCTGGAGCTTTGGAAAAAGATATATTTAGTGGTTATTAACCCAGTACTTATCCTTCCATTGCACAAAATGTCTCTTTTCCTGAAGAATCCCCAGCAGACAATTCCCAGGCTGGGATAGGGCAGCTGCCTTTCAATTGGCATCCAAACCACAGAGCATAGCCAGTAATATCCTGCCATTAAAATAGCTTCAAGGAAAAAAGGTGCTAGTCATTTAAAATAATTCCTACTGCTGGAGTTTTCCACTTTTTTTTTTCATTTTTAATTACTTAAGGGTCAGTTCACATAGAATTCTGGACTGAACTCCTTTAAATGATTTTTTTTTCCCTGAAAGGATCAAGGTAAGTCACAAAGTAATAGGAGTGCTCCTTCATGGGACATAGGTTTAGGAAACTTAAGATAGGTTAATTCCATGCCTGATTCATTCCATGGACCATTTAACGAGAGTCTCTAGAATTGTTCAGCCAATAATGGACTCGTTAGATCTAAAGGTAATCACTGCTACAATTATTAAAATTTACACCAGAATTGTATTACCCTTTCAGCAGATTTCTGCCTTGTATGAAATGGTCTAGAACTGCAGGCACTCCTTCAGGAAAACCAAAAGGCTTCTATTTGTTCATCTTTGTATTTTTTTTCTCTTCATGTTGTCCATAAGTGTGAGACAACTCTTTCTCCTAGTTGCATTGAAATATTTATTGTTTGTCTAGTAATTTAGAGCTTTTATCTACTTTCGTGTGTGTTAGCTCATTTGATTGCTACACCCTACGCTTTTCTGTTTTGGCCAGTCCTGAGGCTTGAACTCAGTGCCTGAGCACTGTCCTTGGGCTTTCCTCAAGGCTAGTGCTCTATCATTTGAGCCACAGCACCACTTCCTCCTTTTCTATGTATGTGGTATGGAGGACTTGAAACTGGATCTTTGTGTATGCTAGGCAAGCCTACACTCTACCACTAGGCCAAACTCCCGGCCCCTACATCCTACTCTTTTTCATTACTGATATTGTTAAAAGTTAACTTGTTCCTTTTGTTAAGTACCCTCTCTCTCAAGCACTATTGTAAGCATTCCCCATGTATTATAGAATTCACTAAAACCATCCTGTGAGAAGTATATTCTTAGTATTTCTCACTTTACAGATGAAAAGTACTAAGTTTTAAAGGGTAAGGCTATCTCATAAGATCACATGACTAGTCAGTGATGGCACTAGGATTTGAATTTGGAGAGCTTGACCAGGCTTTCCCTCACTATCCTATGCCCTACATCCCCTGTGGTCTCTCTTGGGTCTTCCTGGAATCTTTTGAGACAAAGCTCTGTCCATAGTCGAAAGCTGGTTTTAAAAAGATAATGGTATTTATTTTCATTTTTATTAAGGAGAATCCTAAAGTGGGAGAAAACATGGGAAGGGGTAACAATGTTCAAGAAGTAATGTACCCACTGCCTCATGAATATAACTGGAAACAGCTCCCTGATGATAAAGAAAAAAGGGAGAGAATCCTATGGTTCTTCTAACAAGATATTCCCAGTGTAAGAGTTCTGTTTAGTTCCTATAAAGGTAGCAACAGAAGTGACAATTTTTGTAAAACTAAGCAGTGTGAAGCTTTAGGTAGATCAATGAGTTCTGTAGTGTTGAAAATTATATACATACACGTACACACACACACACACACACACACACACACAAACACACACAATGATTTATGTCCTAATTTGGTACAAAGTGTCCCATGCCAGCTATGAGTTGATGGAAATCAAATGTAATTTCAACAATCTCATAGTTATTCATAACTCATAAACCAAGTAACTCTCAGGATAGCAAAATGGTAGAATTAAAACTTAACTACTTCATGTTTAATGTGCTGTCTAGATTTTCTTACATGCAAAAAAGTATGTTTATACCTTAAGCAATAGACAATCTGAGCAAAGGCCCCTTTTATAAGTTGGGTTGTGCAGAAGCATGAATACCATTAGCAAAGCTTGATTTCTCCTTTTATGCCAACTATCATCGGGAAAAAAATTTTAAAATCCTCAGAACACAAGCTTGTGTTATCATCTACGGATATTTCAAAATAATTACTGCTCAATATAAAAAAATGTACTTGGTATGTTTCCAACCCCATTGTACAACAGTATATGAATATCTAAGAAAAATTTGATCTTGTTTGTTTGCTCCCTTAAAAACTGAACTGTCTACAGGACATTGTGGCTCATGCCTGTAATTCTAGCTACTCAGGAGGTTGAGATCGGAGGATCAAGGTTCAAAGCCAACCAGACACAAAAGGAACTGAGACTCTTATCTCCAGTTAATCTCTAGAAAATAGGAAGTGGGGCTTGACTCCAGGGTAGGGCAGTAGCCTAGATCTGAAGAGCTCAGGGACACTGTCCAGGCTCAGGGGTAGGGTGGTTGCCTTGAGCTGAAGACATCATGTACAGAGCCCAGGCCAAGTTCAAGCCACATGACCAACAACAACAAAAAAAGAAAACCTGAACCGTCTGCTGGACACTCACTCACACCTGTAATCCTAGCTACTCAGGAGGCTGAGATCTAAGGATCATAGTTCAAAGCCAGCCAGGGCGTCTGTGACAGACTCCTCTCCAATTAATTACCAGAAAACCAGAAGTGGGGATAAGGCTCAAGGCGTAGGGCAGTAGCTTAAAAAGCTCACGGACAACACCCAGGCCCTGTGGTAGAGTGGTAGCCTTGAGCTGAAGAGCTCAGTGACATTGCCCAGGCCCAGAGTTCAAGTCCCATGACTGATAAAAGAAAAAAAGGTCACTTCAGACTCTGTACAGAATCTGTAAGTGAGAATACTCAAATGGAGAGATCTCAAGCAACATTTTGAGTCTACCGGTGGCTTCAAATTATTTTTCAAACATTTTGGGTTTAAGGAAATTCAAAACAGATTTGCTAAGTTCTCTTTTCCTTTTAAACTGAAGTGTTTGGTAAGAGAAATTTAATCCATATGTTTCTGATTCATTTTGAGTTAACTCATCAGATTTTTGATTTTTAAGATCCATTTGATGTCCAAACGCTTTTTGATGATGGTGATTTTTGTTCCTTTTAGAAATAGCATTTTGTTTTTTCATGTGTAAACAAATATGGATCTTAAAGATTCATGCTCCATATAGCAGGGATTTGAGTGGGTGCTAGCTCATTCAAAGCTATTGGTGTTCTCCAGAGGGTATTCTGACATGTATAATAGTTTAGAGAGCTCATGTTGCTTTTTATTTATATGAATTTCTTTTGAGTCATGCTATGGCTACACCTTATGAAATCTAAAGTTAGGTATGTTACGTATGTTTTTATTTAGGCATGAGATAAAATCAACAACACATCTTTGAAATTTGACCATTGTGCAAACATATACCCACATGAAAGAAGAAGGAAAAGAAAATGGTACTACTACTTTAATAATGACAATCTCAGACTGGGTATGACATCTCACAATTGTGTTCCCAGCTACTCCAGAGGCAGAAATATACAGGATCAAGTTTGGAGCCAATGTGGGCAAACACTTAAAACACTATTTCAACAACTAAGATAGATGTGATATTGAATGCTTGTAGTCTCAGCCAGATAAAAGGCATAAGTAAAAGGACTGTGTTTCTGGCTAGAACTGGGCAAAAATATACCTATGTAGCAGGTAAGCTAAAGCAAAAAGAACTAGAGTTTTATCTCAAGTGGCTGAGTGCCTGCCTACCAAACAAAAGTCTTGGTTCAACCCCAAATACTACCAAATAATAACACATGATGATGATAATGATGATAGACCATATATTCCCCAAATTAAGATTGAATCATGTTGAAGATTGAATCATTATCAAAATTGAAATACTTCAGTTGAAGGTTTAAAATGAGCATTTATAAGTATTGTTAGGTAATGCAGAAAAGGAAGGAAACCAGTTACAGACATTGGAAGGATGTGGGGAAACCCTCCCCCATCTTTGTTTGCTTTGATTTTGTGGAATTGGACAGGAAGGAAAGGAATGGGAAGTATTG
Organism: Megascapheus bottae; assembly: GCF_031878675.1. Classification (NCBI taxonomy): domain Eukaryota; kingdom Metazoa; phylum Chordata; class Mammalia; order Rodentia; family Geomyidae; genus Megascapheus; species Megascapheus bottae. The sequence goes on along the minus strand of NC_143517.1, from coordinate 34,669,937 downwards.
GCTACCACAGAATTAATAATAGAAAGAAAAAAAAAACCCTCTAGCCCAAGGCAATATGTTCCAGCATCAAATGGTGCTGTTTTTAACTCTCCCCAATGAAAAAGGCTATCAGATGAGGTCCCAATGTGTTATTTCCCATGAATAGAGAAAGAGGGTGAAGAAAAAAGGATTTCGCAGAGCTTGGGAATTCCTAGACTGCCCTGAAGCCTAAAGCACAGTGCTCATAAAAGCTAACATCCATCTTCACAGGGTCAGGAAAATATGTTAGATTCTTGCCATGGAATGTCAGAGAGAACCGATTTCATGCATGTATGTCTACCCTGTGTAAAAAATCTGCAACGCGAACATCCCCATACAGCCCAAGAAGTAGCACTTAGGTGAGCTGGTAGATGTTGGTAGTAGAGATGATTTTAGTGTTCGTGCCAGACCCTTCTATTGGTGCCCCTAAAGGGTTTCTGCAAAATGAGAAACACAGCCTCACATAGGAAAAGTCAGAATATTCTGGTGCTCTGGTTAACTGAGAAACAAAGACGAAGGACATTCAGAGGAGCCTCTGGCTGCTGTTCCTGGAGAAGCAGTACCTCTGGCTCAGAAGGAAGTAAAGCGCATTCCTTGTATGAGAACATTTTGGCAAAGAGAAGGGTAGTCAAAATTCTTCCTGCTCAGTGCTGGAGATTCTCTTGTTAGGCAAAAGAAGCCAGACTCAGGAAGACAAATTATCACATATTTTCTCTCGTACGTGGAATTTGGACCTTAAAAAAAGTAACATGATTGTAACAAGGGACTATTGGGGAAAGAAGATGATGCATGGGAGAAGGGGCATGAAAGGAGCGAGCTGATAGGGTGACTATGATCAAAGAAGGTTACATGAATGAATGATGAAAATATAACAGTAAAGTTCAGAAAGAGCGAGAAGATAGCAAAAGTGAGAGTGGATATGATGAAAGTTAATATATATGTAAATATCACAATATCACACTGAAACCCTTTTGTAAAATTAGTATATACCACTCCTAGTAATGTTATACTAGTAATAACCCAACTCAGGAAAAGAGCAACTCAAGAACATTAGTTATTTCTCATCCTTTCCATCAACTTTCATCAGTTTTTTTTTCTTATTTAGTCCTTTGGTAATTACATTATTGAGAGGAATGGTGGCCCATTAGTTTTAAATTTGCATTTTATATCTCCTTGCAAAAAAACAACACCAGGAAATTTTTCAGTATAATGGTCTTAGCTACCTAGATCTCACACATAGAAACACTCACAAATACTATGCACATACATCACACAACTACGCACATACACACAATAGCATTTCAATGTTGAAGAAGAACTCTCTGGCAAGAATTTTGATAAGTTGGCACCAATGATTTCTTTTCTTCTTTTTTTTTTCATGAGAACAAAGTTCATTTAGGCACCATGTCTTTTCCTATGTGATATTTTGGTATTGAAAAACATTAAAAATGAAAATAAGGTGCATAATCTTGAGGTGATTGTGCTACAGTAATCTAAACTGAAGGTGCTGAGACAGCATCATCCACAGCTGGAATCACTGACTCCATGCAAGGGCAAAGCTTTGGAGCAGCAGAGGCAGGAAACCTCTCATGTGGTGGCTACTAATCTCACTGCACATTAGTCACTCAGAGAACTTTAGAAATGTCAAGGCTCTACCTGTGCCTTAGAAAAACATGTATTGGATTATATGCAATTGGTGCCCATGTATTTTCAAAACAATGATTTGTCATCACCTACTTGACACTGGTCATTGTCACACAGAGAACTTCCTATAGATTTGATGCACCGGATCCAGAGAAGGAGACTTCGGGAACTGGAGAAGTGGGACAGAAGTTGATCAACTCAAATTGAGTTCCCTGCTTATGTGCTCTCAGCATATGTTCGGATTGTTATTATCTATAATGGAGCAAATCCAGGTTCCAAGTGTGCGGGAATGCATGGCGGCTCCAATAGCTGTTTTCCAAGTTAAAAATAAACAATACTTAGATTTGAATTCAGATGTTAAAGAATCATAGCCCTGATCATCTAGTATCATTTTAGCTAATGATTTCTGGGGGCCACTGGATTCAAACTATGGCGTCAGAAGGTCCATAAGAAGATCCACAATTCCTGTGGAATTGTCAGTACCTAACCCAATACTGTAAGTACCAAAAGCCCAACCAGTGTTTTTGAGTGGCTGAGTGACTGTGGGTGAATTAAGGTAAGGTTAAAATTTGAATATGGAAAATTATACAATGAACTATACTTTTAATACAAATAAAATTCTTATAATATACACAGCATCCCTTAAATTAATGATGATTTTCCCTTTGTAGTTGGAGTGTCTTATGAACACAACTGTAATTTTAAGCAGTATCTTTAGTGACAGTTGTACTAATAGGGAAGGTATGGCCTTTCTGTCCTGCTCCGATCAGGTTGTGATTCAGACAATAGTTGTGGGGAGAGGGACAGAAAGGGGCCATGAGCCTTTATTGTTAACTGCACACAATGCAAATGATTACCATGTAAATAGAAAGAGAACACTTTAAATACCATTAGTGGAACATGGGTGCTAGCAATAAGTTTTACACAGATTAAAAAATAGTTTAATAGTTTCTGTAACATAAGCATATATGCTGGGATCCAATCTTGTTCCAGTTGCCCCTAACCCTCCTTCAAGTCCATCCTTCATGGGCGATAGGCGCTCGACTCAGAATGTCTCCTTCAGAGGAAACCTCTAGATTAATTTCCCATATCTTACCACTGTTTACTGAAATGTTAATTAAATTCTGCTTTAAAGAGCTAAGCTTGGCTTCTGACCAAATATGAATTGACAGTTTTGGAATGTTCATATACTTTAAAACGTTAAATAATATTGCCTTATACATTTCATGCAAAATTAATTCCTTTGAACAAATGTTTATAGGTGGTTTTATAAAAAATATTCTTCATTGTCCTCATAGAACACAGGATATAATTTCTCCAGATCATCAAAGCTAAAAGAGAGATGCATTATGGAGTTATAGTACCATGGCCTTTCCCTTGCAAAGCAATTACATCTTTCTATTTGTTAGCCACTTATTAGTTTTGGCCTAAGTAACTAGAAGCCAACCATCTTGTTTTAGGGGCTTCCAAAAAGTGTATGAAACTGCTTTCTCTTAGCTCAATGTATAAGTTAACCCCTTTTCAATTCATTCCTTCTTACTAAAGCCAAGATGACTCAAGATTGTAAATTCAAACATGCTAGCTATGATTTGAATGGAGGTAGAATAGGAGATGTTTTAATTTTTGTATCCCAGGGTGTAGTAGGTCTGATTTACATTCTCTGATGTCTCTTCTTTAGAGTTCTGATGAGGTGTGTTTTACTTGCTTTTTCTCCTTTCTTCCTTCTTTCCCTCCTTCCATACCTGCTTCCCTTCTTCTCTCCCTCCCTCCCTCCTTCCTTCCTTCCTCCTCCTCTTTGTCTGTCTGTCTGTCTGTCTGTCTGTCTGTCTGTCTGTCTGTCTGTCTCTCTCTCTCTCTCTCTCTCTCTCTCTCTCTCTCTCTCTCTCTCTCTTTTTCTCCCTCCCTCCCTCCCTCCCTCTCTCTTTCCTTCTCAGCAGTGCGACTTGAATTCAGGTACTAGTGCTCTTACATGCCATTTTTATTCAAAGTTGTCACTCTACCTTCTGAGCCATACCTCTAGTTCCACAATGAAGTATTCCAACAACGTCATTAATGGTGCTCCCACTAAGAAAAGTGAGCTTGGAGCTTGATGCAGAAACAAAAAAGGAAAAAGGAAAATCTGACTAACCGCTTCTGCATATTTATTACAGCTATTTTTTCCTTAGGGCATGATTTAAGATGATTTTATTATCACATATCTGTAGACCAAAGGATTCTAATAAAATTTATAATAACCAAAAAATTGTTATATTAGTTCTTCAAAAAGATATTTAACAACGTTCTTCATGTTGCTTTTTGGAGGATTTAATCCCTCCATTTTTCTAACTGATAGCTGTGCTGGAATCCTTTTTTAGGCAGCCCTTTATTTATTTATATTAGTCGCTTTATTTAGAATACATCAAGTATGTCCTACCACAGAGCCTTTGGATAAACTGTTCCTACTGCTGAGAAAGTTGTGTTGATTTCTTTTTAGTTTTTATTACTATTATAATCTTGAGGGAGTTGTACAAAGAAGTTGCCATTTAACAAATGAATGCAATAGATTTTGATCAGTGTCACTCCTTCGGACATTCTCTTTTATCCACTCAGTCTCTTAGACTTCTTAATTTTGAGGCATATTGGATTCTTATCCGCATCCCCCCCAACTCTTGTCTTCATTCTTCTACATTTTTCTCCTTGATCCCACCCCAAGTCTTTGGAGTACCTATTTCCTGTTTCATTTGGCTAAATTTTGATTTGGGACTGTCTAAGGATTTATACTATTTGATATCTCCCTTGAATCTACTATATTTCAGTCAATAGATTTGTATATACTTCCTTACCACCCAATATTTATGTATGAGTTTGTAAGCTAACGCTAAATTTTACATATAAGGGAAAACATGCATTCTTTGTCTCTCTAGGCTTGGGAATATAAACTTGATCAATCACTATGGAAGCAGTATGAAGGTTCCTGAAAAATTTAAACATAGAATTACCCTGAGATCCAGAAATTTAACCACTGGACATTTACCAAAAAGATTACAAACCTGGACATAGTAAAGCAACCAGCACAACCATATTTATTACAGCACCATTCACCATAGCCAAGGTTTCCCTCAATGGAAGAATGGATCAAGAAAATGTGGTACATATGCACAATGGAATTGCACTCAGAATCATATTGTTCCATTTGTAAAGATGTGGAAAGACCTGAAAAAATTTGTATTAGTTTCTTTATGGGCAACTCAAGTCACCTTCAAGAAACCATCTTTATGCCTATAGTTCATATTAGCTATAAAAACAGGATTATCCTTGCCAGTCAGCAGAAAACAACTCCCCCCCCACATTATTTCTTACAGAACTTGGCTTTTTTTGCTTTTGTTTTTCATTTAGATTTGTTCACTTTTATTTTTATTTTATTTTTGCTTTATGACTAATGTCATAATATAGCTAAAATGGATTGTGTATACACAAGACCATATTTCAAAATTTTGGTGAATTTAAGTTCCTTAGTTATTATGATCAGATGAATATTGTGGGTTTTTTCCTTATCTTCATGTTAAAAACAAAGAAAAGGAGTCATGAAAAATTAATGGTTTTTCATAAACAGAAAATAAATATCAGAGCCAAAATTTTGAGTCACAAAGTCTAATTCTAGATCTTATCTTCTTTAAATAACACTCATCTATCTCTTGCAACTGGAAATTAGATATTTATTATAAAATCTATTTGTTAATGCATCTCTCCTACCTAGTAAAATGTTTGGCAAATAATAAGTATTAAGTAAAGACAGGCAGAGAGCAGGAAGGAAAGTAATGGCAACTAAGTCAGTGCTGAATGGTCTCATACATAACTAAAATAAAAAGTGGACACAGTTTCAGTGCAACTCTCATTAGCTTCACACCAGACCTGAATGATAATATTCACACAGGAAAATGCCAAACGTCTTTTACTCTAAATTCCTACTGGAAGGTGTGGCCCAAACTATAGACTGCCTATCCTATGTGAAATAACAAAACTTCAACATAAGCATTTATAATTTAATGAGGAAATATTATGGCTCAAATAGACCTAAGCAAATATTTGTGTGATAAACAACAATCACAAATCCCAGTGTCCAGTCGTCGTGGATTAAACACTTGCAATATTCCAGGTTGCATGAAGACTCTGAAGTTTATTACTACAAAGAAAATAATAATGAGTAACCTGGACACATTAGTGCCATGAATCTCTTATCTGTTGGTGCAATATGGATAGGCAGTGTCAAAAATGGTCCCTTAGGCCCCAGCATCATCAGGTATATCATTGTCAAACAGGTTAGTTTGATTTCAGAGTGACACAGTGACAGACAGAAACCTGACGCCCATGAGGTTAGAGCTTGCCGTGTCATATATAATTTCTTTTCTTTTAATTGAATATAGTTTGTGGGAGTTGAGTGGTAGAAAAGCAGAAGGGCAGTCAATGGGCCAAAAGGGTGCCTAAGGGAATGAGAGAAAGAAGGCTTTCACCACTGAACCACACTGTGTTCTGTAAATGTTCTTGGAAAAATGGTGCTTTCCAAGGTGTGGATCTTGTTCCTGTGTGCAGAGCAGACATTTGTGGATTCATCCTTGCAGAAACATGAGTTCTGTTCCTCTATGTCTGATTGGTAACTATGCCTGTGCACTCTTAGAAATGCTAATAGATAAATATAAATGTAGGAAAACTCTAATAAGAAGAGCATTTGAATTTGTAAGAAATGTCTAAAAATTTTTTCCAGTCATTAGGACTGGAGAAATATGCTTATAGTAATTAGGTAAGATGGATTTCGAGGCCGAACACCACTCACAATTTGTGTAGTCTGGGGGTCAGGCGGGCAGCTGCAGAAACCGCTCTGCTAATTATGAGAATTCACTGTTCGTTAATAGAATCTCTCTCCACAAACAGCAGCTGTGTGTTTGCTCACGCAAATTATTAATTCTGGCCTCGCCTCAGCTGCAAGTTTCTGCTGTGCGAAAAGGAATCCTTGGATAGAAGTGTCAGTTATCACCCAAGCGATACCGAAGAGAGAAGAAAAATATGAAATGAAAAAAATATATCCTCTAATCACAGGTGTATAAAGATTTTTGCATCTACCTCCCTTTTCTGCCTTTCACTCCCAAACAATTGAATGCCAATTTTGGAACTCATTAATCTGTAGGCAACCTAGCGAGATCTAATTTATACCTGTCAGGAGCAATGGGCAGCAGCTAATAGGAAAGTAATTACAATATAAGTCTGCTTTCCCACTTGATAGTATGCAAGATTTTAATGACAGCCCTTCTTTATTGGAGTATCAGACTGGGCAAAAGATGGGTTCTCTCTTTTTCTTTTCTTTCTTTTTCTTGCAGAGAGTCACACTAGGAACAAAAGAGATGTCTCCTTCAGCTTTATTGTATACTGAAAATAAAGTGATATCAGCACAGTAGATGGGAGAAATGAAAGCAATATTCTTGCAATACATAAACTGTGAACTAGTATGCTTGTGCTTGTATTGTATAAAGAAAAATAAAGCTACCTCTTTGGGAAATAATCCATGAAATATTATCTCCTGTCTCAAATTGAATTAGATATCTATATTCCATAATGACAACTTGAAATGTCAGGATGCAGGAGTTTTCCATAAGTATGACAGTCTTTAGGAGCAAAGGACAATATTTACTACACAAAAAAGGAAACATTATCTATCTTATATCCTTTTCTTTCTTTGCCTTGGAATTGTGTTAAATTGAATCTTTCCATTCGTTGGTTAATAATATCAAATATTACCTAAGATTCCAGCAACTGTATGGTGGAATATGTTTTTAATGTGATTTCTTGTTTCTTCATTTTGTGTTCTAATGGGTGATCTCATAGTTCAAACAGGACGTGAGAGGAGTGGAACCTTTGCCATACAAAGTCCAGATCCAAATCTTTCAATCTTCGTGTATTTCCTGTATAGTTTTGAATAAGTTCATTTGCCTCCCTCATCCTAGAACTTTCACATGGTTATGACAGAATCAAATAAACACATGTGTATGCAAGCACTTTGAAGGCAGATAAGTCCAACCTTAGTTGTGGCTTGCTGAAGACCACTGAAATTGCTTATGGAGAGAGAATCTCTTAAAATGAAGATATCTTAAAGAGGAAAAAGAGAGAAAATGGTGTACCATTGTAAATATACCACACATACTATAGGGTCATCTTCCTTTGAAAACCAAATACAATCAGCCTTTTGGAGCATTTGATTTGAGCTTAAAAATATGTCTTAGGTGAAGAAAATACAAATAAAATAAAGCATTTTCCTTGACTTTAAGTTGTTTACCAAGGAAACAACGAGGAACAACGTCTACACAATTACTTATTTATTCAAATAACTTTTAGAGGACTCATGTTTCTACAGGCACTCCTGTGGATAATAGTTGGAGAGATGGTATATGGGGTGGAAGTGTGAAGGAAGCAGCTGGAAAACACAAGTCTTGGATCCCACATTGCATAAATTAGTCATGACCCATTAAAGTTTCTTCAGTTCTGAAAAAGAACATTGAAATAGTTCTTCTCAAAGTCTTTTCCAAGTCTCAAAGTTCTGATTCCATGATACTTTTTTTACATTTGTAAGTATAAAACTAAAAATTACTGTACTAGGTTCATTACTTCAGTGAGTAAAAGTAGTAAGAAATAGATAAAAATTTTTTGAAGGAAAGTGTCATTCACAGAATCATGAGGTAAATGACTTCATGGTTTATACTTTCACAGTAAAAAATTCTTAAAGGCCAGGAGTTTGGCCTAGTGGTAGAGTGCTTGCCTAGCATGCATGAAGACGGAGGTTCAGTTCCTCAGTACCACATACATAGAAGAGCCAGAACTGGTGCTGTGGCTCAAGTGGTAGAGCTCCAGCCTTGAGGAAAGCTCAAGGACAGTGCTCAGGCCCTGAGTTTAGTCCTGAGGACTGGCAAAAAAAAATTCTTCCATGTTTACAATCAAAGCTGATAAATAACTATTGAATTGATAAATAAGTTGCACATTCTAAGATTATTCTAAGCTATAAAGGAAAACAAAAATCTATATGAAGTCCAATCCTTAAACTATCTACCATAAAATCTTATAGGTCAATGTGTGTGAATCTGTTTTCTAAACTCCTGTTGATTGTAATAGGTAGGCACTGATTTGCAGGCAGAAGCCAAATTGAGACAAAAAGAAACATGGGTTTAAACCTGCCAGGGTGCCAGCAACACCTATGATTTGGAAAGCAGAGTTAGAAGATCACAGTCTAGGGCTAGCCTGGATAAAGATAGCAGAAGAATTAGAGGTTTGCTTTAGGTAGTGGAAAGCTCACAGTAAAAATAAGGTCTTGAGTTTAATACCCCACTATAAAAAGAAGACAAAAGAATATAAAGAAGAGGAGCCAGGAGTTTGGCCTAGTGGTAGAGTACTTGCCTAGCATGCACGGAGACCCAGGTTCAATTCCTCAGTACCACATACAGAGAAAAAAAATGTCAGAAGTGGTTCTGAGGCTCATGTGGTAGAGCTCTAGCCTTGAGAAAAAAAAATCCAAGGACAGTGCTCAGGCCCTGAGCTCAAGCCAAGGACTGGCAAAAAAAAAAAAAAAAAAGAATATAAAGAAGAGAAGGGAAGAATAAAGAATAAAAAAGGTTTCCAGAATGGGAGAAGGTCTTCACCAACCACACAACGGATAAAGGCCTCATATCTAAAATATATCAACAGCTCAAAAAATTGAATCACCCCAAAACTAATCTCCAAAGAAACAACCATCCCATTAAAAGATGGGCCAAAGACTTAGAGTCTTCTCTGAAGAAGAAACAAAAATGGCCTATAGACACATGAAGAAATGCTTAACATCTCTGGTCATAAAAGAAATGCAAATCAAAACAACTCTAAGATTCCACCTCACTCCAGTTAGAATGGCCAGGATCAAGAAAACTAATAACAACAGATGTTGGAGGGGATGTGGCCAGGAGGGATCACTACTACACTGCTGGTGGGAGTGCAAACTCATTCAACCACTATGGAAAGCAGTATGGCAGTTCCTCAAAAGACTAAACATAGATCCCCTATGACCCAGCAATTCTACTACTAGGCATTTACCCAATTGTCCAGAAACAAGGTCAGACTAAATCCACTAGCACAACGATGTTCATTGCAGCACTATTTACCATAGCAAAGGTATGGAACCAACCCAGATGCCCCTCAGTTGATGAGTGGATCAACAAGATGTGGTATTTGTACACAATGGAATTCTATGCTGCTGTCAGAAAGAATGACATCGCCCCATTTGTTAGGAAATGGAAAGACTTAGAAAAAAATCATATTAAGTGAAGTAAGCCAGACTCAAAGGAACATAGGCTCAATGGTTTCCCTCATTTGTCATAATCAGTAGAAACCTCGGTCTCTCCTAGCAGAGATTTGCAATAGAGCAAAGCCTAGATACATAAGGCCATATAGTATGACACTAAATGAAAGGACCTCTAGGATATAGAAACAAAAGCCATAGAATGAGTGATTGTTGTCCTTAATGTACTATGTTATCTCTCATCTCTTTTGCTATCCCTTGATTATCTCATATTGCTACAGTATCTTACTTTGTTATCTGATATATTGGATATATTTGTATTTGGTTATTTGAAATTGGATAGGGAAGGGGGGAAAACAAGATGAGGGGTGTGGGTGTGGGGGAGGGAAATGGGGACCAAGACAAGAAAGGGTATCAATGTATGTGACTTAATGTACCTTCTATCTGGCAAATATAATGTAACCCTTCTATTAATTACAATAAAAATATATAAAAAAAAGTTTCCAGATACTTAATTCTCAGCTTACCACATTAATCACTGATATCTTGTCATTATTAGTGGATTTTCAAAAAATTAAACTTGGTTGTAAATACCGCAGTTTTATGCAAGCACATTGACACTATGAAATATTTCCTTCATGTGTATATGTGGAAAACCACTTTGGAACATGTGTAGTATCCATGAACTTGGCCTCCTAATACTCACTTCATATTGTAAATAGAAAGTTGGAGATGAGGAAATTTGCATTTGAAGAAGGTGCAGATGAAACTGATGATGTTTGTCAAGCTAGTCTTCATTTGATGAAATGGTATGCTTGCACTGAAGAAAAGAAGAACTCAGTGAAAAATCTAAGGAGGCAGACAGCCTGCCAGTAGAAGAGGAGTTAGACAGTCTGCTATTCTGAATACCCCATGGGTGGTGGCAGTTTGTGCCCTGATTACATCACAGGGTGCAACAAGCTCCTTATTTAGATGCATCAGGAAGTGCTAAGACAATCTCCAGAAGAAGTGTAAGTGGAACTCAAGTGATAGTATTTAGTTGGGTATATGGAATTGTATAGGTATTTCTGCACATCAGGCTGACCAATAATTAAAGGCTTGTTAAGGGCCAGGAGTTTGGCCTAGTGTCAGAATGCCTGCCAAACATGCACGAAGAACTCGATTCCTTGGTACCACATACATAGAAAAATCCAGAAATGGTGCTGTGGCTCAAGTAGCAGAGCGCTGGCCTTGAGGAAAATGTCCGAGGATAGTGCTCAGGCCCAGAGAGCAAGCCCCAAATCTGGCCAAAAAAAAAAAAAAAAAGACTTGTCAACATCTTACCTTTCCTTCCCATAAGCAGACATCTTCACTATTTATTATTTTGACAAGAAAAACTGAAAGAGTTTCTTACTGGAGTAGTTGACTTCTACTTAATTAAACAGATTAATTTGTGCAGCCATTGCCCAAAATTTCAACAAATCCATAATTCAGTCTTGATTTCAGCATCCCTATCTCTAGTGACACCAGGCAATAATCAATATTTTCAAATGACCACATAAATTAGGACACCAATAAGAGCCTTTCTGGGGAAAGATTCACTCCTGGCTATTTTTCTGAATAGTGAATAGTATAATCACTTTTAGCAAAACTGAGTCATGAGAGTCCAGTGGGTGCTAAAAGAAATTCCCAGCCAGGCCTTGTAAGCCACCACATCTATTTCAATAATGAGAAACATTTTGCTTAGTGCTTACATAAAATTTAGCAATGTGTTAAATGTTCCATAAGAAAGGGAGCTAATGAAGGGAATCTTTGGAGAAAGGTGCTAAAATGATCAATAAATTATATATATGTTAAGAAGATTTGTGAGGGAGGAGGGTTTTTGATCAGTATAATACAGATCAGAGTTCTCTTCTGAACCTTACTGCAGTACCCCATGATTGATATGTGTGGAAATCAATCATTAGAGGATCGTTGATGACTCATTGTCACTACCACTGATTTGCCACCTAGATGGCATGTGCTATCTAGTCCCCTGCCAATGCCCACCACTCACAATATGAAAATGTCCCCAGATTAATATACATAGTTTCATTCAGGAAAATAATGAATAAAATATTTTAATAAAAATAAGTTTATCTGTGTGTCCTTACCTTGACTCTCATACTATGGTACAATTAACAGAAATGTTTTATGATTGAATAAGATTAATTTTTGTTCGTGGAAGAAAAGTAGCAAAGACTCAGTTCGTGTGGCAGAGAATACAAGGAGTGAGAGAATGAGATAAAGACAAACAAAATGAAAACAGGCTAATTGAGGCAGAAACTTCATCCTGATACCCTGATTAACAAAGCAAATGAGAAACAGCAGGGTCTATATATACTTCAGTTTTCATCTTTGTTCTTTAATTTACTTTCATCTGGGTGCAGAAGAAATTGAGTGTTTGTGCTAATGGCTAGTGTTAACCTTTCTTTTTTAATGCCAAAGCTATACTTTTTAAGGAATCAGGGTTCTGGTTAATCAGTAATTTTTTAAAATAAAGACAAAGAATCCATAGTCATACCAAATTAGCTTAATTATAATTTATGACGATAGCTATATGGGTGTGGTTTTTATTGTTCTTGGATGGGGTGATTGCTCAGGTGTAAAAGACGAAAAGCTGGGGATTCAAAACTGAACTTGAAAAGGTAAATGAGTAAAAATGTGTGGAAATTCAAGCAATTTTACTTAAAGGGTTAAGAGGGGACATTTATTTGTCCCTTCATCAAAAGCGTATTTTGTACTACTTTTTTATAGGCTAGAGTGATTGGAGTAGGAGTGGAGGGAGATAAAGAGACTTAAGCCAGAGAGAAAATGATCAGATAATACTTTAAAAAAATAAAATAAAGCATCCTGAAGGGTAGAATAAAAACTTAGGCAGAGCAGTTGAACAAAACTGAGACTCAGATGAGTGAGTAGAAGTGCCACATGCAATAACCAATGTTTGATGGATGTGTGACAGGGGAAGGTGGGCCAGAAATATGACTAAAATGCTAGCTGTGTATCCAGATGGACACACATGAAGTGATGAAGTCAGACTTTACTAAACAAGAATTTAGAATTGTACTTCAAAACCTTCTATCTAGAAGCCTGCTCAGGAAGGCATTAAGATACTTTAAGGAGACATAATGGATCTCAGGAAATCAAGGTAGGAAGGAGTGAGATTCAAATCAATGCAGACTTTGGAAGAAAATGGGGAAAGTCCACCTTTCTAGGCATTAATTGAGGGATCTGAATGAGATAGGAGCTATAATGGTAACTTCACAGTTCTAGTCAAGGGCAATCAAACCTTGTAACTGTCATTCTGAATAAATATATTGCAAGAAATTGTTTTTTTTCTTTTTTCATTTTATTTATTTTTTATTGTCAGGGTAATGTATAGAGGTGATACAGTTACATTTGCCAGGTAGTAGGTGCATTACTTCTCACACATTGATACCCCTTCTCATGTTTTTTTCTTCATTTCTCTCCCTCATCCCCTCCCAATCATCTTTCTTCCCCCCTAAATGAAAGGCTCTCAAGAATATGGAAACAAGAACTTTATCTTTTGTGATTGTTGTTCCTAATGTACTATGTTATTTCTCTTCTCTTTTTTTTTGTTCTTTGGTTAATGTCATATTGATACTGTGTCTGACTTTGTTACTTGGTATATTGTATATACATTTATTTGTTTATTGAAAATAGGAAAGGGAAGGGAAGAAATTGATTTTACAGAGAAACTAGCAAATTTAGTTTTGTGGAAGGTATCTGCAACTAACCAGCAAAGAGTTGAAATATCCAGCAAAAGTGTTGAATATGGAAGGATAAAACTCCAAGAAAAAGGTAAGTTTGGAAACTTGATTGAACGTGAAACACAAATGTGGTTGATGATGGAGTTAAACTTGGTATTAATGTGTCCTTACAAATATGCACACACTTACATTGGTTAAACTCTATCACAACACTTTAATGTTGGTCGTTTATACCTGTCTCCTTTCTGATGTGTCAGTACAACTGTTCTGTTTGATCACTATCCATATTATACTGTCTATTATTTTTAGTGTGATTCTCATTTATCAAATAGCAAAATGATGCTTGGAAATCTTTGGAATTTCCCAAAGGGATGAAATGAGATTCCTATCCTCGAATCAGGCTTGACTCCTCGACTACTTTTTATCTCATTAGCCTTCCCATCTAGGATCCCACATCATAGGTAAGAAACAAAATTGATAATACATTCTTTGGATTTTTTCTTTCAGAAAGTATAGATCTATCTTGTTTAATACACACACACACACACACACACACACACACACACACACAATTTGATTAGGCTTTGTTAATTCTAATTTCCTAGTAAAGTTGGAAATCTTATAACAGTTTCAAGTTTCATAAAACAATGTTCTGTGCTATTTAATTTTATTAAAAGTATTAAAGAGTAAAATGTATCTCTTTGGCTAATTTGGTTATAATATATATTACAAAAATTGTTGAGTGGCAAAGTAAATTAAGAATTCTTTATGCTGAGTTTTGTTGCTTTCTACCCTTCATTATATTAGGAGCACAATAAGTTCTCTTCTTCTGTGTCCCAGCCTTGAATATCTGCCCTACTGATCTTGTATCACAAGGAACATTGTGTAGAGATTTTTCCTCTCCATTGTCAATACCTCAGATCAGTTTACCTAGTACTACTTCTTGTTTCTATGCTCTTCTGAGGATATATTATTAAAGAAAAGAACATAATGTTCTACAGGATCAATGATTTACATTCTCATCTGGACAAATTTTAAAACTATTTGTAGTTGTCTTCTGTGGGTATCACCTTGATTCTTCATCAAAATATTTTCCTTTTACTTATTTTTTCAGGACTAAGGGTTCATTATGTCTACAGGACTGCTTTTGGTTGTATTTTCCATTTCTTTGATTGCCTTTGATTTTTTTTTCTCTCACTTTTACTTTCATTGCCCTGAAGAACTCCTAATCAACATTTTCTAATCCATCGAAAGAGGCAAGAGTTCTCAACATATTTTATTCAGAAAGTGGTTTTCCCCTTCTCGGGTTCCTTTCCTTCCTTCCTCCTCATCAGCAAAGATGTATATCTTTCGATGATATTCATGATATTTGGGACTAAATAATCCCTATAAAGGGCTGCCTCTGTATTGGAGAATGTTAAGTAGCCTCAGGGTGTCTATTCACTAGCATGCCCCATGCCAACTCCAACACACACAGGTGTGACAACCTAAAAAAATGGCTTTAACCACTGTCAACTATTCCATCAGAAGGAAGCCTCGCCCAATCTGGGACAATTGGTACAAAGGTGGATAAATTATCAGATTGGAAATAAGTTATCAGGCACTCTAGTAAAGGCCAGTCTTGTATACGTTTATAAATGTAACCACAGAAATTCATCTTTTATAGACCTTTGGTTTACTTATCTATAGAATAGGATGTTTAACTATTTGTCTTCACGAATGATCTTGAGGCATCAAATTAAATAAATAAAAAAACACCAGTGCAAAATGCATAGCATCAGAATAGCAGTCTTTCTTCAAATTTCCCTTTTGTTTTTGGGTTATAAAAGAGAAAACAATGGCCAGAGTTTGGCCTAGTGGTAAGAGTGCTTGCCTAGAGTGCATGAAGACCGGGTTCGATTCCTCGGTACCACATACATAGCAAAAAGCCGGAAGTGGTGCTGAGGCTCAAGTGGTAGAGTGCTAGCCTTGAGAAAGTCCAAGGACATTGCTCAAGCCCTGAGCCCAAGCCCAGAACTGGCAAAAAAAGAGAACACAATATGTCATAACAAAGTTCCCTTTTTAGAACTAAAAATTGCCCCATGTGGCAGGTTAACTAGATTGTTTACCTATTCTCATTTGTAATGACCTAAACTATGAAGAAGACACTCAGAGGACTTTTGTTTCCAAGGAAAAATTTCACTCCCTGCCAGTGTTCTCTTTGCTTTTCTTACCCAATATGATTATTATGTCAAGAGTTATACTCAATGTTGCAATGCCATCCTTCGTTCCCTAATATTATTTTTATATGGAGTAAATAGATTGACAGTAATTCTGTGCTATCCACATCACCTTAAATCTACAACATTGTATATATAAACTATGACACCTTAGTTTTGTCATATTAGCAGAAAATGTAAAGAAAGGCCAAAAAAACCAAAAAGACAAATGTTGAATGAAGAAACTAGATTCAACCTTTCTCAAGATAGCAAGATTCAAGAGGAACATCTTCCAGAATTCTGGCTCTCTCTTGGGGCATACTCTTGATTAGAAAAGCGAGGACAGGTGCTGCCTAATACAAAAAGGATACAATTCCCTGTACTTTATATATTCTCTTACCTACGTTATATGTTGTACAACTCAGACTCCACTTTAGCTCAGTGACCCCCCCTTTCAATAATCTCATTTACACCTACACACTGTTTTTTTTAACTTGATCTGATTCTCTTACACCAACATGTGTTGTTTATACATATAAGTTATTGAGCTTTCCATATAATAGGGATAATTTCAAGGCTATAATGATACCCCCTGAAATAAATTATTTAATATATTTTTTGAAAAAAGAAGTAAAGCAACTCTTCTGGGTAATTGATGTGAGGTAAGCTACAGCCTCAATTGTATATTCATTTTTCTCCAACGTATGCAATTATCCACTCAGTCTGTACCCATTAATATTATTTTTCTTCCTAAGCTGGAAGTATTTAAAGCCATTAGAAAATAATCCAAAGAATTCTATTTGCTGAATAAATTTTAATTTGCATGGCACCGGGAATTTTTTATTAATGGGAAATAAATTATTGCAATCTTTGGGAAGGAGACAAGTTAATAGCTTTGTGAAAAGCAATGGAGAGAAAATGATTTTGAAAAGGTCAGGTCTCCTGTCACAGTGTCTTTATGCACAATTAAAACAAGTCAAGAAAGTGGCTATATAATCAGGACCATGAATATGCATTATATCCTAATGAGAGTGTGAAGATGTAGCAGGCTTAGTGCTAAAGTCATGGTGGGGTGGTGACATAAAAATGGTAATTTGTGATGTAGTATTTAACTATGTTTCTCTTTCTTATGGAAAACTTAACTCTTTGATAGCTAGTCCATCTTATCACTTTATTTCAGTTCTTTCTGCATAGAACAATAGCCACAATCGAAAAGTTCAAAAGAACATTCTATCATGTTTGTGAAAGGCAAAGGACCAACTGGACATTACCTACTATTTGTATGTATTAATTGATGCAATTACTATTTTTAATGTTTTATTATCAGCTCCTTTGATTTTTTCAGACAGTTGTGTGTGCCTAAGCACACAGCTATGTAATTATATTTTAGTCCAAAAATAAAATCACTCAGAAATCCTGTCCTGAAGTATTCATGTTCTCTTTATGTTGCTTTTATCTTTTCTCTATTTAACTCCCTAGGTTATTTTATGAGTCTCTAAGGAAGGACAGAAGAAAAACAGCACCCCTCTTTGATGGAATTTCAAAAATTGTGAATAGTTTTTACCTTGAACACCCTATTACAGGGCATATTGTTTATATGCCTGTTCTTTCTGTAGGAAAAGCCTTTAGAAGACACATTAGGCGACATAACTGGCTGCATCAAGAAGTTAACTTAAGTTCTTAAGTGGTCAATTACCTCTTGGTAATGGCTGCTTGGCTGGTTCTTATGGCTGCTGCTCTGTATGCTACTGAGCCATTTCTGGCTATTCTACATTTTAATTGAAAAGCAGTATGAACATTCTGATTCAGTGGTCATTTAATAAAAGATAATGATCACTGAACAATGATTCTGATTAGCTAATGGCAATTTAAAGGTTTATAGAACCTTTCACAATTCTGACTGCTTATTCCAGAATATTAATAGAAGACCTTGAACTAATAAGGTTTCTGTTCTTATCTTGGCAGAAAGTTAAAAAAAAAAAGAAAGAAGGAAAGAAACCTAGTACAGAGCCAAGTTTTCTTATGCAGTTTTGCTAGCATGACTTCTATACACCCTAAAATGGCCGGTCTGTGTGCCTTGTCTATCACCATGCAGATGTGGAAGGGACCTCTGTCTGCAGCTATGCTGGAACTAAGCAGCAGTCATCTTACTATGGAGATTGCGTTTCTCAAAAGGTTCTTTGTCTCCCACTGAAATGTGGGGCCTTATTTGTAGGGCTGAGGACCATGTCACTCTTCCTTTCTTACAGAAACTCACTTCCATCCTGTGGTTCCAAGATCACATCCACCAACTCCCAGATATTTCCATCACTTCTTCTTTGTTGATGGGCTTCAACAATTTTACACATACACATTAATTTAACTGTTGGAACATGAAGTCAATAGAGGCTCTAGTGGCTCAGGCTGGTACTCCTAACTACATAGGAGGCTGATATTTGAGGATCACTGTTTGAAGCCCCAGACAGGAAAGTCTGTGGGACACTTATATCCAACTAACCATTTCCAAACACTAGAAATAGAAGTGTGGCTCAAGGGGTAGAGGACAAACCTCTTGAGTGAAAATCTGATAGACAATGATCAGGTGCTGAGTTCAAGGCCCAGTATTGACACAAAACAAGCAAACTTCAAAAGGACACAAGCAACAACATTGTAATTAATAAGAATAGTATGATGTATTGAATATTTCAAAGAATTCAGACAGTAAGAATTGGGGAATTGAAAGGCAAATTTCATGCCTTCATTATTTTCCCAAGAAAAGTCTGTATTACATAGGACTAATTTTTTGGTAGAGGCTTAAACACACATAGAATACATTTTTTCCAATGTGTGCATGATATTCCTGCTTTACATTCTCTGTAGGCCTATGAGGAGAGGAACATGGGACCAGAAACAAAAGAAGTATATATACTGGATAGGGTTTTTTTTGGGGGGGGGTACCTACTGAATTTATCCCCAGTATTGAAGTGAATGGAGAATATCTGGAAGTGAAGGGAATATTAAGTAAGTGTATTCTGAAATATTTACAAGACAGAGTACAGTTTAGCTTAGCAATGTGTGTGTATTTAAAATGAATTGGAGAATATTATTTGAGTGATGGCCTACCCTGAAGAAGGGAATGCATTCAATCATCTGAAGTCTATGTACCTTGAAAGCTTTGCTGTAAGAGAGGCCCCTGGGTCTTTGATAAATGTTTTGTTAACAATTTATGCCCAATTCCAAACACTTGCTTATTTGGATCATTTGGAGAAGTTCGCAGATATAGTTACAACAGAGTCTAATTCTAGTACTTAAATGTAATCAGCATTCTGCTTTAGTACTATGTGACTTAGGCAAACTGATTAAATTCTGAGGTTAAATTATATCTTAACCGATGAAGCAATAACATAGTCATTTCACTGTGGCAGAAATATATAAACTCCTTAGCAGAGTATTTGTTCTGTAACACAAAATTAATTAGCTAGTTTCCTTCCTTCCTCTCAGGCAAGAGTCAATTAGAGGTAGGACAGGTACCTGACTCTAGTGCTCTTAACATTTTGTGCAGATCAAGTTGCCACAGTGACCAGAGTTCAGTGCCCTAATTGCAACTTTTCTAATGCTACGTTTGCCCAGCTACAAGTAGGAATGGAAAAGTTTCCTGCTTTCTCATACAAAAACAGAAGTTGAGAAGTAAGATCATTAGATCTACAAAGACAATCTGAGTAGGATGCTTTTATGAAAGCTGGAGGTGTACTTTCACCTGGCCCCATACTCATCCCTTTTTCTCACTTGTTTTCCATCCCCCGAGTAAAGCAGTGACAATTTATCCAGACCCTAAACAGAAATAAAACTGTGATTTTTCAGTTTTATCAAGTGAAAAATGTCAAGAACACAAGGAAGAAAGACAATAAGAAAACGAACCTCCATGGGGAATGAAACATAAGGAAAATACTTGAAAGATAAAAGCTTGATCTATACCCATGCATTAACAGAGTAATTATAGTGCCACAATCTTGCCATCAACTTCTAAAGACTATTTTTTCTGTTTTCTTCATCCACATTATATAAAAATTTCTGCTTACATTCAACCATAGAAATAGAAATTTCTGAAATTGTATTTCCCATTTGAGAGATGTAAACCACAAGGCATGGATGCACTAGAAAATTGGCTAAACCCCCATCTAATTAATCTTGAGCTACATTGGATGGAATTTGTATGTTCTTAGACAATAGTAATTGATTAGAAAGATTGGCTTTCAGTTGACAATAAAAACCTAATGTGTGAATAGAAAAATCTTCTGTCTGGCTTTTCTGCTTTTTAAAATTACTAGATGAAAATACAATTTGATTCCGTGCTATTTTCTGAGCTACTCCAATAAACCAGGTATTTTTTTCAAGATGCTATGCTGAGTTGGTGTCAAGATTTTTGTTTTTCCTTCAAGAAATTCGCAATCTAATGAAATTCCCTAACCTGCGGGCTTTTAAGTGCCTTCATTATGCTTATTGTTTTGTAAGTTCTGCATAACTTTAAGTTGTGTTAAATTAAAATTATTGGGATATTATACTTTAAAACTGTAGTGCAAGCACATCTTCTCATGTTTCTGCCTGCTTAAGAATCCCATGGGCTGATGGGTCAATTACAATTCAGAATTAGTTCAGTCCAGAGATCTGAATGCCCATCAAGTTTCCCAATGAAGATTATGGTGAGAGAGCAGTGTTGAGAAGTATTGCAGTTGTCTTCCATCATGGGCTTGCTCTGCTATTCCTTTAGTTCTTATGAAATATAGGAAGCCAGACAATTAACTGCTGGTTGCAGAATTCACAAAGACTGAGAAAGCACCAATTGCTGAGAAAAAGATGGTTTATTAAGAACAACATACTAGATGATGAGAAACTCTATTGGGAAAATAAAGACAATAGGAAGAAGGTAAATATGTAGCTAATATTAAAGATGAAGGTCAAGAAAAAATAAAATGAGAGGCCAGCTGAGATGACTCTTCTAAAGGGTTAGGTTGGGGAGTAGCTCTAAAAGACAAAGACTTCTAATCATAGCCAAAGGGACACCTTCATGAGCTGGCTGGTTAGGAAAGTTGAAAATGGACATGCCTTCCTTCAGATTTAGAGTAAAAATGAAATATGTATATGTCAATGGATGGTGAAAGGTTTTTCCGTTGTATTGATTTTTTAAAAATCTGTTTATTTTTGAAATAAAACTAACCCAGTGAAAGGACACTCAAATGGCACTGAGTTCTTTTGGAACAAATTATAGAAGTCTGTGAAAGACTTAGAAGAAATGAATTCACACATATATTTCACATATCACTTTCAAGGGGCCAGGATAGGCTGGGCTCATGGTGCACTGCTTATCTGAGGTGCATCCTCAGCACATCAGAGTGGAGGAATGGTGAAGATGACAGATTCCTTCCTTTTCTGAGTTTTGCTGAGATATAAATGATATGTATTTAAGGTATTTGCTAACTTGGTATGCCAGTAATAGTCCATTATGAAACTAATTACAATATTTCTAATCTAGCATCTTTCTTTTAGGGTGATAATATATAGCATCGAATGTAGTAACAACCATCAAGTTTATAATAGAGTTACTAGTTGGAATCACTGTGTTTTATTTTGTGTTTCCAGATAATATTCATTATTGATAATTGAACCTTTGTGCCCTTTGAACAAGATCCTCCTAATTTTCCTCTACAGCCCCTGGTAGCAGTAACTTTATTATGTTCTTTGCCCATGTGAACTATTTTAGGTATCACATAAAAGTAAAATCATGCAGTATTGGTCTTACAATGTGTGGCTTCCTTGTGCTCTTGCTTGACCTGCTTGCTCACAGTTGATGCTTTATCATTTGAGCCACAGGTTCAGTCTGACATTTTGCTGGTTAGTTCATAGGACCTTGGAAGGACTTTTCTAACTCAACAGTAAAGCACAGTAGAAGATGAGATGCTCCTTTGCCCCCAGCTTCCTGAGGAAGCAGAGTTGCAGACATGAGCCGCTGGCACTTGGCTTGGAGTTTCTTCTTTTAACACTGAATATTATTACTCCGTGTGTATAATTCACAGATTATCTCTACACCCATCCATTGATGGACTACTTAAGTTGATTCCATGTCTTTATTACTGTGACTAAACCTTCAATGAACATAAGAACAAAAGTTCTCTTTATTTTGATAGACAGAAAGAGGATAGCTTATTTACACACATATTTTCACCATTATGAGTATCTGATTAGTGTATATATCCATTCTTGCATTCCTCCCTTGTTTTAAGTGATATGTGTTGTAGAGCTAAAGCTGTAGCTTGAGTGTTAAGAGTGCCTACCTGGCTTATACAAGGACCTGAGTTCAAATCTCATGACTGCAAAGAAATATGACAAATGTATATTCTGTGCTACTGCACATGAAACCAACCATATTTATAAAAAAGTTAAATATCACACAAACATGTAAAAGTAAATAAACATAAAAGTTCAATACTTTATAAGAGCTCTAGCAGTTATATAAAGGAAACGTATACTGTAGTTTACCTCAGATAACTTAGGAAATGTGGCATGGTAATAAAGTAAGGAAGCTATAAAGAATTCTGTGTAATGAAGCAGATGGACAAGAGGGAGACTGTGCCAGGAAGAGTAAGTAACTGATACAGATCATGAAAGCCTGAGCTAACACCAAGTGTTTGGGAGCTTGGAGGAAGGTGGACTGAACAAGATGTAGGTAGCTGCTCATGCATGTTTTTGCAGTTTACACAAAGAATGCAAAACCGTTTCTCACGTGGGAACAGAGAAATACTGAACACATTTCAAGCACAAAAACTGACATTGTATTAGGAACTTAAAAGATAGCCATAGGGAGTCTGTATAGAAAAAAGAGATAGACACTTTGGCTCATACCTTATCATCTCAGCTCCTCAGGAGGCAGAGATGGGAAGCACTGCAGTTTGAGATCAGTCTGGGTGAAATTTTAGTTAAGTCCCAACTAAGCCAAGAAACTTGGTGCAAACTAGATGCAGGGATAGGTACCTAGGATTTCAGCTACACTGAGAGTGTAGACAATGTGAATTAATGCATCTTCTATCTGGCAAATATCATGTAACCCTTTTATTAATTACAATAAAAAATATCAATAAAAAACCCTGCAGTCCTGGGAGAATCGAGCCATCACACCCTACTTAAAATAAAACTAATGCTATATGAAACAAAAGCCATATAATGAATGATTGTTGTCCTTAATGTAGTATGTTGTCTCTCATCTCCTTTGCTGTCCCTTGGTTATCTCAAATTGGTATAGTATCTCACTTTGTTATCTGATAAATTGAATTTATTTGTATTTGGATATTTGAAATTTGATAGGGAAGGCAGGAAAACCAAGACGGGTGGGGGGTGTGGGGGGGGAGGGAAACGGGTACCAAGACATGTGAAAGGGTATCAATAAATGTGAATTAATGCAAAAAAAAAAAAAACTAATGCTATAAGGGATGGGGGAATTTGTCAGTGATAGAGCCTAATGGTCCCCTAGAACTTACCTAAAAGATATGTTTATTTGAATTCAAACCTGAGTTCACATTCCAGTACTGTCCCTTCCCCCCCCACAGAAAAATGAAAAGAAAAATGAAACCAAAACAATACAAAACATGGAATAAAAATGAGTCACAGACAAAGATAGACTAAGGAAGAAAGTAGTAGCTCCTTGTATTTTAACAGACCATGGAAAGCTCCTGAAAGGCTGATAAAGAGGAATGATTTTCCTGAACCTGTAGTTGAGAAAGAATATTCAGAAGCACTGTATACATATATAGACTTATGGCAGTGGGGACTGATACCTGACTAACATTAACATGTCAGTGAAATTGTAAGATCTAAGTAAAGAATGATTGACGAGGCCTAAATACGAAAACTTTTGGGGACAATTCATGCCAAACATTAGCTACAATTCTGACAAAAAATATTACGAGTCATTATATGTAGAGTTCAGTGTAACTTGGGAAATTCTATTGCTGTCTACTAAGCAAAAACAGCTCTGCTACTGATAGGACTTAAGGTTTCAGATTTCTCATGAACACAGTGGCTTTAAGTTCAAATCCACTAACTATGTTTTGAGTGATCTCTTTTGTATATAAAAAGGGCTTCCTAAACACTGGGTGTACAGATGTGAAATTTTGGGCAAGTGATCGTGTAAATCTGAACCTCCAATGCAGAGAGCAGATTAGAGATGATCATTGTAGAAAAGTAAGTGAGATTCGTGAAGTCTGGATCAGGTTCATTAATTAGTGGTTCCACACCTCCCAGTGAACCCAATGCCATTGTCCTGGGGATCGAGGCTACATTGGTAGGGAATTTAAATTATTCACTGTTCACTTTACAGGAGCTGTTTACAAGCACTTTACAGCCAAACAGTTTGTGGGAAATAGCCATAATCCTGAGGTGATGAAAGGTTTTGAGTTTGGAAAACAATTTGCAAACCCCGAACACTGCTGTCAATACTAAATGCATTTTATTGAACAAAACGAAATAAACATTGGCCTAGGGTGGTAGAGGAGAAAGATATTTATGAAGCAAATGGACATTGAAAGGAAGCCAGGATTGACTATACTTGTATCTTCAAACCAGAAACAATAAAAATAAACAAAGAAGTTAATTCCATATTAATAGACAGAGCAATGCATCTTGAAAAAATTGTTAATATGTATATGGCAAATGTCGCAGTACTACCGCACTACTGGATTTAAGGAGCATAAATAGCATCTAACACAATAGGAGGAGACTTCAAAAACTCATTGTCAACAACAGAAAGGTCATCTAAACAAGATAAAAAGAGAAAGGAAGGGAAGGAAATAGAAGGGAAGGATAGGAAGGAAAGGGAAAGAGAAGGAATGGAGGGAGGGAGGGAAAAAGAAAGAAGGGAGGGAGAGGGGGAGGGAGGGAAGGGGAATAGGAGAGAGGAGAGAGGAGAAAGGAGATAAAGAAAGGAAAAGAAGGAAGGAAGGAAGGAAGGAAGGAAGGAAGGAAGGAAGGAAGGAAGGAAGGAAGTAAGTCTCAGCAAAGGAGCCTCTTAAATAAATGAAACTATTAGCCAATTGAACTTAAAAGACTACTATTGGATATTTCATCCAGAATCTAGAAAATACAAATACAGCCTCCAGAACTTTCTTCAAAATAGATTAAATTTTAGAACATGAAGAAAGTCTTAGCAAATTGAGTCTTAAAAAATTGAAATGGTCCTGTTGATGTGTTGAATTATATTAATTGACTTACGTATGTTGAACCACCTTTACATCACTGTGATGAATCCTGTTTGATCATCATGTCTAATTTTTTTGATGAGTTGCTGAAGACGTTTGGCCAGTATTTTATTGAGAAGTTTTGCATCAGTGTTCATCAAAGAAATGGGTCTATAGTTCTCTTTCTTTGATGCATCTCTGTCTGGTTTTGGGATGTGGGTTATAGTGGCTTTGTATAAGAATTTGGCAAAGAGCCTTCGTTTTCAGTTTCGTTGAAGAGCTTGAGAAGTATTGGTGTGAGCTCTGCTTTGAAGACCTTGTCTGATATATTGTATATATGCTTATTTAGTTATTTGAAATAGGATAGGGAAGGGGGAAACAAGATGAGGGGCAGGGGTAGGGGAGGGAAATGGGGACCAAGACATAAGAAAGTGTATCAATATCTGTAAAGTAATGCACCTTCTATCTGGTGAATATAATGTAAACCTTCTAATAATTACAATAAAAATATATGAAAAAAGAAAATTGAAATGGTTCTCTGAATAAATTGAATAATACTAAAACTTAACAGCAAAAGAAATTGTAGAATAGACTCAAATGGAGACTGAATAATACTCTGTTTGATGACAAATGTGCCACTCTAAAAATAAAGAGGAGATCCAAAAGTTTCTGGTATCTAATGAAAATGAAAGCATTCTATCACAAGTTTTGGGAGATAGCAAAGGCAATAATGAGGAAAGTTTATAACTGAAAACATATATCAAAAAAAGAAAAACAAAAAAAACAAAAACATAAGAGAAACATCAAATAAATTGCTATATGATACACCTCAAACTCCTATATAAAGCAAGTTGGAGGAATTGGACATACCTTCTTGATGCAGTTGACCTATCAAAATTAAAGTGTATCCATGCATATAGAAACTACAGTGAAAATCTAGACACATACTAGGATGAGGCTAAACAAAATGAAATCTAGGATAGGGAAACAAGAGATTATCCTTATGGTTGCTGTTTTTAATATACTGTGTGAAGTTATTTCTTTACTCTATGGGGCTTTGCTTCCCCCACCCCCTTATGGCTTAATGGTTTTTATGAATTAGAAAACAAGATTAAAAGACAAAAGACAAAGGGTGAACCAGTGTTACAGTGATATTCACAAGACAATATGTTAGAAATGAACTTTGCAACATGGTACGGGGTGGGAGGAGGAAAAGAGGGATCAAAACATGGGAAGAAGTAACAATGTTCAAGAACATACATACTCATCACCTTATGAATGTAACTTTAATCCCTTTATATATCACCCAGACAATAAAATAAACTTCTAAAATAAATAAATAAAAATTACAATAAATTCCAATGACAAATGAATAAAATTTTAAAAAGAAGCTTAGTGTTAGGGCAATAACAAGAGGGCTCTCACAGGCTTACTCTTGACTGCCCAGAGGTATTTACTCTCTATTTGTTATATGCAGCATCCTTTTTTCTCTAATTAGAGTGATCTG
Organism: Megascapheus bottae; assembly: GCF_031878675.1. NCBI lineage: Eukaryota > Metazoa > Chordata > Mammalia > Rodentia > Geomyidae > Megascapheus > Megascapheus bottae. The sequence continues at coordinate 34,643,328 of NC_143517.1, read as the reverse complement.
TTTGTTATCTAGCTGCCTGAGTTCAGTCCTAGGTGATCTGTTTTCCATTTGTGAAACAGAAAGGACATAGTTCCTAAATACCCTTGAGTCAGGAAGCCCAACTTTCTGATATGGATCTAACCCTGGAGAGTTGATCTCTCCTTAGAGAGAGACACAGATACCCAGACAGTTCCTTCTGCACATTTGAAAACAGCAACTAAGAGAGCAGGAAAGGTGTCATATATACTCCTGAAGCTCTTGATTTTTGTCTTTCTTTGAAGATAGAATGGCTGAAAAGGCATGTTTAAGGTATGACGTTCTCCATTACCCAACAGTAAGCCTTTACAGAGAGAGATTAAATTAAAATGTAGCGCAAAGAAGTGTGGGACTACTATAAAGCCATTTGATTAAAAAAGCTACTCTCCCTTTGTTTTTATTTATTTATTTACTTTTTTGCAGATCCTGGGGTTTGAACTCAGCCTGGCCTGGGCGCTATCCCTGAGCTCTTCAGCTCAAGGCTACCACCCTACCCTTGAGCCAAGCCTTATTTCCTGTTTTCTAGAGGTTAATTGGAGGTAAGAGTCTTCAGGTCCTTTTATGCCTGGGCTGGCTTTGAACCTTGATCCTCAGATCTCAGCTTCCTGAGTAGCTAGGATTACAGGTGTGAGCCACCACTCCCGCTCTCTCCTTTAATTTTTTTTTTATCTGATTTGGGTAGTAATTTCACATTATCTTTAATCACTTAGCACCAAGAGTGGGTCTCCATACATTTTTATAAGACTGTCTGAGCAGAAATTTCCTAAAATAATCTGAGTTCATAAAGAAAATAGCTCTTATCCCTTTATAATAATTTCATCTATAATAATGTTCATCTAAGGCAATGTTGTCCATAGATAACTATTTTTTGTTTCTTTGATCCATTTCCTTTTTAATTTAAATTATATTGTAAAGATGATGTACAGAAGAGTTAGTTATATAAGTAAGGTAATAAGTAAATTTCTTTTTGATCTGTGTTATCCCCCACCCCATTTTCTCCCTCTTTTTCTCTCCTGAGCCTCCTGTCCCACCCCCAAGTTGTAAAGCTCATTTCCAACATAGTGTCAAGTACACTGTTGAATTGGTCCACAGATAAATTATGTGATAAATCTAAAGTGTCTTAATGTCTGTAATGTCTGCCAATGGAAGTTTCACCAGTTGAGTGAAATGTAGCTAGTGTGGTGAAATAATTGAATTTAGATTTTAAAATTTAAATTTAAATAGCTACATATAGTTGTTAGCTACTACATAGACTGTTACAGTTCCAAGTAACTTTAAGTGGACTTGAAGAATAAAAGTATGAAAACAAAAGTGACACTGCTTTTGTTTGTCAAAGTTAATAAAACTGAGTAAAAGTCAAATAATAAACTTTAGTACACAGTCTTTATTTCTTCTTATATTTTGTGTGTTAGTCATGTGAAGGACACGGCACTATAGATCGCCAATAATTGTCTGGTGGGCACTAAAACCACACAGACAAAATGTGCAAAGTAACTTACAGCACCTGGGGCAAATTGATCATGGAGTTAGAAATAAGCAGATCACAGACAAAAAACAGTAATCAATAAACTAAGGGAAAGCATTAACTAATCACAAGCCAAGCCAAGGTATTGCATTTTTTTTCTTTTCTTTCTTTTTTTTTTTTGCCAGTCCTGGGGCTTGAACTCAGGGCCTGAGCACTGCCGGTAGACACTTTTTGCTCAAGGCTAGAGCTATGCCACTTGAGCTACAGCACCACTTCCGGCTTATTCTATGTAAGTGGTACTGAGGAATCGAACCTGGGTCTTCGTGAATGCTTGGTAAGCACTCTTACCACTGGGCCAAACTCCCAGCCCAAGGCATTTCTTTTACTGACCACAAAGCTAACAAAAATGTAATAGTACTTTAGTTTAGTAAGCAAGTATGAATCTTGGACATGCTTGCAGATATCTTCTTCCCTGCCCTTACATTCCATCACACAACTCAATCATCGTTGAATTAATTGGAGTCCCAGTAGAGTCAGAAGTCTGAGTATTCAACAAGAGTAACACCTTCCCTAAGGACTCTTAAAGCTTAAATTTAGCTTAGATTGGCTCAGGTTTAACTTTTAGTCATTTGTATTTTTGTAACTTTAGCATACTGCAAAACAAAATTGAAATGTCAATAAAAAAATATATTGCCAAATACATCAGAACATTAAAAAGGCCACAGGGGAGGATTTGACAACTAGTGATAAAGTTAAATTTAAAGTGACATAAGTACATACAATTGGCTGAAGTAAGTATAATTTACTTGTCAATATAACAGCCCTTAAAAACATCACAAAATCAGGAGGTTATAAGCCATTACATGAATGTTGAGTTATAATATTCTTTCTAAACATTAGGAGAGTAAATTGAACTGGATGAAACACAAAAGAAATAAATCAATGAGAGAAAACATAAAAGACGTAGGAAAAGTAAAATATAACACAGGAGGAACAAAATGACTGAAAATAGGAAGAGTGAAATAACCAGACTCCAGTGGAGAATGAATTCTTCAATATGATATATCCACCATCTGATTTGTTTTAAATGCAAAGGAAAAAATGTGAATAAAAGCATTGATATCACAATGTGTTTTTTTCTTCAGATAAGTGAGTTGATTTTACATGATATGTAATATAATGACTAAGCTTCTAGTTTTAGTGTCTCACCATGCAACATTAAATGCATACGAAAAAAATTCTAGTTTCATCTGTTTTCTCTAAAATGGCATTTTATAGTTTAAAGTTCTCAGATTCAAAGTATTTATCCTGTATGTTACCTTAAAGATTATTTGTTTTTGCTTTATCTTATAAAATACTTTTTGTGGGAGTATCAGCGTGTCTATGTTAAAATGCTTAGGAGAATCTCTATTAAGTGATTAATCTGTTTTAAGTTTCATTAAGCTATTTTATGTTTCAAATAAAAACCAATTAAGCTGGACACTGGTGTTTATACCTGTAATCCTAGATACTCAGGACGCTGAGATCTGAGGATCATGATTCAAAGCCATTTTGGGAATGTTTGTGATACTCTTTAATCAACCACCAAAAAAACAGAAGAGTAGTTGTGCCTCAAAGTGGTAGAGGAATAGCCTGGAGCAAAGAAGCTCAGGGACAGTGCTGGTCCCCTGACTGACCAAAACATACAGTTGATTAATCAGATTGCTACATTTCCTTTAGGGTAAATGTATTATATTATCTGTATATTCTGGGTGTTAGGCCACTGTCTGATGTGTAACTGGCACAAATCCCCCAATCTGTACGTTGACTTTCTGTTTTTGTAGGCCATGTATTTTGCCATGTAGAAATATTTTAGTCTGATGCAGTCCCATTTATCAAATGTTTGAATTGCTGTGCTTCTGGATCTTCACTCAAGTTGTTCTTTCTTTTTTTTTTTTTTGCCAGTCCTGGGCTTGAGCTCAGGGCCTGAGCACTGTCCTTGGATTTTCTCAAGGCTAGAGCTCTACCACTTGAGCCTCAGCACCACTTCCAGCTTTTTTCTACATATGTGGTACCCAGGAATCAAACCCGGGTCTTCATGCATGCTAGGCAATCACTTTAACCACTAGGCCAAACTCCCGGCCCTCAGGTTGTTGTTTCCTGTGCCAAGGAATCTTAATGTTTCTCCCACTCCTCCCTGTAAGTTTCATGATTTCAGGTCTTACACTGACGTGTTCCATTCATCTTAAAGTGATGTTGCTGCAAAGTGATAGACAATTGTCTGATTTTATTTTCTGTATGCAGATATCCACATTTCCTACCACCATTTGTTGAACAGGCTTTCTTTCAGCCTATGTTTTCATTCCCTTACCAAATATTGGATGGTTATAGGTCTTGGGGTTTATTTCTTGTCTTTTATTCTGTTCCACTGGTCCTTAGGCCTAACTATTTTCATTATTATAATGAGTTAAGATTGTCTTCTCAGAAAAAATAAAAGTGGCTAATAGATAAAGAAATGTTTGAGATCTTGGGCCACAAAGGAAATGCAAATTAAAACACTGAGATTCTATCAGCCTCACCCTAATTAGAATGACAATCATCAGGAAAATAAACTATAAGAGATGCTGGCAAAAATGACTATAAAAAGGAACCTTGATATATTGTTGGTGTCAATGTAAACTTGTTCAGTCTCTCTGGAAAATAATATGAAGGTTCCTCAAAGAAACCTACCTTATGAGTGAGCAATTCCAATGTTGGCCATTTATCCCAAAGATTAAAAACTAAGATACAGTAAGGCCATCAGTACAACCATGTTTACTGCACCATTATTCACTAAAGCTAAGATATGGAATCAGTCCAGATTCCCCTTAATGGACAAATGGATCAAAAATTTGGTACAAATACACCATGGAGTATATATATGTATGTTTATATATATTTGCCCATTGGAGAGAATGATATTGCATCATTTGCAAAGAAATGAGAGGCCCTGAAAACTAAAATCATGTTAAATAATCCAGGCTCAGACAAACAAAGGATGCCCATTTTCTCTCATATGTGGAAGCTAGAATTAATTTATAAATATATAAGTAAACACACTGGAGTAGTATACAAGTGTAGACCAACATATTAACTGAAATATGGTAGATTCAAGGGAGAACTCTAGGGTGTAATTCCTTAGAAAGGAGAAATCAAAATTCAACCACATAAACCAAGAAAGGGGGCAGGCACTTCAAAGGGGAAGAATGAAATCAAGGGGAAAGGAGTAGACAAATAATGATGAGAAAAGGGAGAGAATGCAGTCAAGAATTCATTGTATATCCTACAACATTAATGAGTAAGGGAAGGGATGGGTAGAGTAGTGATGATTGAAAATGTGGAAAAAAAATGACATTCACCAAGAGGCAATGTATTTATAAACTGCTTTGTTAAGTGGCTGATCTTGTACCACTACTTAAATATAACTAAAATGTTGTCATAATATATATATAATGTATATACATATGTATTCCTAACTGCATTTTTTCACAAAGATTCTGTCTTTACTTTTGAAGACAGGCAACAATGAGGTTTTTGTTGTTGTTGCTGCTGTTGTTGTGGGTCATGGGGCTTGAAGTCGGTCTAGGCACTGTCACTGAGCTCTTCAGCTCAAGGCTACCACCCTACCCTGATCCAAGCCCCACTTCCTTGTTTTTTGTTTTGTTTTGTTTTTGTTATTTCCCCCCCCCCCCAGAGGTTAATTGTGCCAGAGCTGGCTTTGAACCTTGATCCTCAGATCTCAGCCTCCTGAGTAGCTAGGATTACAGCTGTGAGCCATGGAGCCCACCTCAGCAATGAGTTTTAATATGCTTAAGCATTTTGAGTTAACCCTATTCTATATAAGCAAACTGAGGTGAGGAATTTCAAATCCCAACTACGTATATGAGAAAGACCCAAAGTTTGATGTGGTGTGTTATCTCTTCTCATCTGTTGATCAGGTGAATATATTGATCTTTACCTATTAGAGTGTTGTTTTCTGTAGTCATTCTAGTTGCTACATGGACAAATAACTTAGCCTCATAATCAAAGTTAAATAAACTCTTCCTACTGTTCATCCATCAAAAGTAGGGATAACAGGGCCAGGAGTTTGGCCTAGTGGTAGAATGCTTGCCTAGCATGCACAACCAGAAATCGATTCCTCAGTACCAGAAAAAAGCCAGAAGTGGTGCTGTGGCTCAAGTGGTAGAGTGTTAGCCTTGAGAAAGCCCAAGGACAGTTCCCAGGCCCTGAGTTCAAGCCCCAGGACTGGCAAAAAAAATAAAAGTAGGGGTAATACCAGTTCACATTACTATGACTTCAGGAAATCTGAGATAACCCTAGCATCTAGAGATGAGTCCTCCCTGTACTTTGAACCATCTGCTCAGCTGAGATCTGAGGATTACAGTTCAAAGCCAGCCTGGTAAGTAATGTCTGTAAGACCCTTATCTCTAAATAACCACCAGAAAACCAGAAGTGGTGCTGTGGCTCAGCATGGTAGAATGTTATCCTTAAGCTTAAGAGTTCAGGAACGGCATCCAGGCCAAGAGTTCAAGTCCCACAACTTGGGGAAAGATAAAAACAGCATATAAATATATGCTTGACATACTGTTGATTACCAATTTTTCTGACTTTTATGTATAGTCTTTTTATTTAGAAACCTTGAAAACAAACTGTCGTACAAACATGGATTGATTTACCATTACCCAACATCTTGGAAATGTTATAGCCTTTATTTTGACTTTGTATTAAAGCTGGTTCAAATCTAATTTTTTTTTCAAATCTAATTTTCTATCTATGCTAATCTTTGGAGAGTTTGGCATTGCTGTTTGATAAGAACTTGTTTCTTCTTAAATGTCCAAAGTTATTAGCTTAATAATTGGAGATAACAGAACTAACATCTCCCATTATTTAAAAATAACATTGTAACTGAAATAGGGACACAGATTGATTTATTTAAGTCTTTATTCTCTAAAGATGTAAAAGGCTAAATTTTTGGTATCTAATAGAAAGGCAAGTGATAATTAAAAGGCAAATCTATAGTGTCCACCAGAACTTCTATCTCTGTAAGTCTCAAATACAATACCTATAAAATTAAAGTATCGTGTATTTTATACACTATGGTAGAAAACATTTTTCTAAGGTATCAGCAGAAAAACAGTAAATATGTACTTCATACAAATGTAAATGAAAAATCCAGCAATCTTTCCACCAAAGAAAATGTCCGCAGGATATTTTAAATCATAAAGTGTGTGGGTATACTCATTAACCCACGGGAATTAACCATCTGGCACATAGTATCCTTAGTGGTTTAAAAGAAAAATAGATCCTTCTCACAAAACACTTTCCATTCAACATGCAGAACAGTCATTAATAGAATACTCACTGCTGGATTGTAACACGAGGAAATAAGATGTGGGGCATAGAAGCAAGTCATCCTTAAAAAGTTATTAAGAGTCCCAGTGACATTGATAAAAGACCACACAGCAACCTTTCGCCTAACCAAAGACTTAACAACAAAGAAGACAGCTGTATACAAAGAAGAGGTTCCATTTGTAAGCACCTGCAGAAGTTTGCCTTCCAGATCCATCTGTCTATATACCATTAACAATATTCCATTGATTAACAGCTTGTTCTATCCACAGAGCTAGCAATGGGAAATGATGTTCAACTGAGTGACCCTGTTGGGAACCTAGACCATTACATAGGCCAAGTGCATTTGAATCTTCACTTTCAACCTAGCACCCAGCCCTCTTTCTCAAGAACAGTCCAATAGAGATGTGAAATTGTGTATCTCATATTTCCACACTAAGGCAGAATGCTTGAATGTCAAGTAATGTGCATCCTGTAACTAGGAGTATGCTGTGTTGACCAAGATTCATAGAAATTAAATGTTTGTTCTTTTATAGAATCATTCTGTATTACTCTGTAATAGAAGCAGACAGCAAGTGTAAAAAGGGAACTCACATGAATGTGAGGGAATGTAGAGGAATGGAAGCTTAAGTAAGAAATGAGTCAGGCACAATGATTTTGCAGAAGAGATAGGATTATTTTTAGGTGACTTATATGCATAGTATTGGACAAGTACTCAGCTAAGAAAATTTTCCAACATTCTGTGATTTTTCTGTTTCCCTTATCCTCTTCCTGGTGATTATCTGGCTTCGATATCTATCACATTTGTTATTTTACGAGTCCCTAAAACTTTGCGCATGCTTTTACTTCATAAACTACTAAATTTGTTTTTGTTTTTGTTTTATTTTTACCTCATGTGATTTATTTTATTGTCAGCACTTTCAATTTAGGCTTTCCTTGTAGCGACCTTAGAGTTAGTATTCTTTTCCCTTCAGAGAGATAGATATGTGTCTGCTTTTGGGGGCTAGCTTCTCTGAACTATAGGATATGGTCAACACCAAGTTTCTCATTCACCTAAAGTGACTAGCAAATTGTATGTGCATTCTGTACTTTGAAGTCATTTGATGGACATCTACTGCATGCTGCAAACCAAGGGATTAGTCTTAATACAGGTAAAGCTTTAGGGTAGAAACTGAGAGGACCTGAATAAAAGCTGGTGGAATACATTTAACTCAATAGATAAGATATATGCATGACAGCTATGGACCTATCAGCCAAGAAGAAATATATCTGGCAGGCACAAAACCTTATTTATCTTTATATGCTCTCTGGTGGAGTGCAAATAGAGAGGGAGCCAATGCTGATAAGTGATGGGTGAATAAATTAATAAATGAAGCTTTCTTAGCCTTCCAAAGTCTTTATCTTAAATTTTCTCTTTTATAGCTACTCTAGAAGTGGCACCGCTCAGTGTTGGCATGGTGGCACACATCTACAATCTGACTACTTGAGAGAAAAATTAAGAAGATAAAAAAGCTGAGACAAGTGTGGGTTATAAAACAAAGACTTTCCTTCAAAAACGTAGAAGAAATTGGCAGGCCACATTAATAGAATTGGCTAGCATAGTTTCCCTCAAGTAGACCATCCCATTTCTCTCAGAAATGGCCTGTAGATGCAACAGTACCTAAAACTCCCCTCCAGTAAGCCAAGCACTAATAGAAAATCTTAGTAAGACCAAAATGTAATGCAATTAAGAAGAAATTTCATGAAAAGAAAGTTTTGGTCTTAGTCAGATGAATAGTGTTAGCAAGCACATATTTTGTTTTTATGACCCAGAAAGTTTCCTTTGTTTTCTGATTTATCTTTTTCCCTGTTTATTTTTTTAATTGACATGTAATCATTATACATATCCATATGAACCACTTCCACTTGTGCAGTGTTTTTCAAAACTAAATGCTGTAACACAGAATGGACCTTTCCATTTTACTATTTGAGATAGTGAAGAATAGAAGAATGTATGTTTACCTGAAGATATTAAACAAAAGTTTATCTTATCCTAGATTTTTGGAATACCAGCAAAAGCCAATTATGAAGTAATGAAGAGCTCAGATCACTGAGACATGGCACATTCCTTATATTTACTCCTCTGCAAAAAATAAAAATAAACTGTGGGAACAAAACAAAAACTTAAATAGTAAAGGAAACCCTTAAATGCAGTTCAGTGTCCTGTCATTCTACCAAAGCTGGAGGGCAGGCTTAAAAATAGCCGATTCCCAAACAACAGGCAGATCATTCTTCCAGAGATTCCAAAGGATGATCAGAATTGTCAGAATCGATTCCAAAAGTTGCCATCTACTTTAATCAGAGGTCTCAACCTAGATATGGTACAGTGTTCTGCTTCTTTCTCCTTCTCAGCAATTAAGATAATCTGGGTATAGTGGCTGGCAGGCACGAATTCACCTGAGCCTCTCACGTGACTGAGCTCATCAAGTAAATGTACAGCAAGAGCTAAGCCAAAGGTTTTATAGAAATCTCCTGTAGCTCCTCCAGGGCCAAGAACTTTCTCTTGGGGAAGATTTTTAATTACTTCATCTATTTCTGCAAGTAAAGGGGAATCAAGTAATTCCCCTGTCTTCTGCAAATCACCTAGACAACTTGGAAAGAATGAAAACTGTTTATCTGTTCAAGATATTGGGTTCTAATTTCTGTATCACTCTTCATCCTATTTCTGAAATAACTTACTAGAGAGCCCTGGGTCTGTGTTTGTCTTTTCTTCCTTTGGGCACCTAACTCCCATTATAGTTATGAGTTTATTGTGAGAGTTCAGCAACCAGCATAGCAATCTCTAGCTCTCAAGCTCCCACAGGTACAAGCACTGCCTTGCTGAGTGATGGATATCTTCACTTTAGGGGTTATGAGTGAGCTTGGAGCCACTGGGGTAAAAAGAATTTTGCTTATGACTTTTGGCATAACTGACCTTCCAAAGCAAGATTCTGCCTTTCTTTCCTGAACTGAGCAAGAGAACTGGAGTCACCAAATGACATAGGAGAGAAGGCACCATTAATTTATAAAGAGAGAGGGGGGGGGAGAGGGAGAGGAAAAATTGTAAAGGAAGTAAGCAATATATTAAATCCTTTTGAAAAATTAGTGAACAACAGGAGACCTAACGAAAGACATTTCACTCTGATAGGAATACTTTAAATGTGGTGAGTTTGTGACCTTTTCTACATGTATAAAAATTAGGGAAATGATTTCAGGTACTCTACTGCATCAAATCCACCTCTCATTCCTCTGAACACCTCTGAAGTCTCACATAATAAACATGGTTCCCTCAAAAAAAGGCACCATGAAACTTTGGAGGAGCTTCTTTGATGGCTATTTTAAGTGTAGCAACTTCAGAGAAGTCTTAGAAAGAGATCTTTACATCTAAACCAAACCCATACACAACTACACAAAACACTAAATGCTTATTTGCTAGTTTTCACCTAAACTATCTGTACAGCTGTATCCCTAATTTAAGAGAATATAAATTTATTTTTGAAAAGCAGTAGAGTCTGTTTCAGAATATAGGTCAATATTCATACATTTCACGGCATTTCAGACAATTTTATTTATTGCCAAATATTTTCCCCATTTTGAAAAATTAAGTAACAATTTTGACATTCAGTCTTAACTTCTTAAAGTGTCAGGTTGCATTTTATACTTCAAATCTCTCACAATTATCTAGACTTCTGCATGTAGATGTCCCCAATAATTATTTGTTAACTGCTATTTTTATAATCATTATTAACACAATTAATTGAACAGTGTCGCTTTTTACAGTAATTTTTAATGAGCGTCTTTAGATACTTGGCATTGGGCCTCCAAATTTTGTTCTGTATTTTTCAAGTTGTTTAGACAGCAACTTGATCAATATGGTAATTTTCTGGAAACTCTCTTCTTATTATAGTTGATTATTTTTAATTAACTCAAATTTAGTCACTAATCTGTTATAATCCTTAGTGATGCCTAGCACAACCATGTCTTTTTCCAGTAAGGAAGCATTGATAGCAGATTTTCTGGACTCTGTTCTACTCTTAAGAAGAAAGAAGCAATAATTATTTGTCCCCCTGGGTGCAGAAGGGGAAATTGAAAGCCTGTAGTGCACTCCTTCATAAACTTGGAATTCTGCCCTCCAGCTAAGACCTTGAAAATTGAAAGGTTTTAGAATCCTTGCTGGCAATGTCAGTTTGTAGTTCTGATGACCAGGAATCCTTAGATAGTTTTCCAGATATATCTTAATTCAAATGTTTTCCTTTAAATATAAGGTTAGATCCAAAAAATGTGATTCACTACCTTCTCATTTATCATCAAAACACACGCCTAAAAAGATTATTCTCCGTATCCTTACCTCTCCAAGCCTCATGTAGTATAGAAACACATAATCCATGGAAATTTTTTAAAAATCACAAACTGGGAGAAAAACATCAGAATGGGTATCAGCATTCAAGAAATAATATACCCACTGCCTAAAGAATGTAATTGTAACCCCTCTTTACATCATCCTGAGAATAAAATACAATTAAAAAATAAATAAAGCATGCAGTATATTTTTTAAAAAAATCACTAACTTACAAGAAATAGGTAACCACATGCATTTCTGAGTAAGGCAGCCTTGCCTATCTTGCAACCAGCTGCATACTAATCATAATTTGAATTCTTAGAGAAGTCATTGCATGATCTCCTCAACCAAGCTTTGCATCCCCTTGGGATCAAGGCTGTTATCCCCATTTACAAAGCAGTGTGCCACTTAAGGGTAGCAATTACCTCCCAGAGGCTTCACATTTGATTTTGCTCTTCTCATTGCTCCCTACACCATAATTCTTACTGGATTAGACTTCTTAAGGTACTAGGACCAAGTAATAGCCCTCTCATAAGGTAGGAAGGTTTTATAAGCAGTATCGCCCAAGTGTCCACACAACATTCCACTTAAAGAAGGAAACAATAAGACGGCAATTCAAATCCTCACTCACAGACATTAAAGTAGATCTTGGTGGAGTTTCTGAAAAGAGGAAAGAGACACAGTTACAGGCTGTTAGTTACATGAATAATTAGTACATTTTTCTTCTTAAACATCTCTCTTTTGCCAAAGTTTCAAATTCAGACCTCCTGCTAAAACTTCCTTTCCCTTTTTAATTTCTTCCCATACCTCAAAATCCTTAAGCTATCTTTTCATGGTATCTTCCTTTCCCCTTTCCTTTCTTCCTCTCTTCTATCATTGCATACTAACTTTAGTGTCTTCATCTAGCAATTGGCTGCAGTGAGCCACTCAGATTCCTGAAATATCAGATTGCTGCTCCAGCCAATCATTATCACATTGATTACTATGGATGGAAACCATGGAAAATATCTTTTCTCATTTTTTGTGTGTTTTCTCCTCAGAAAAAAAATGATAGGTATATCACATTCCAACATCGACAGCCATTTTGTAGGAAAAAACAAAGAGAGAAGAGTTACCAATGCAGCTAGAGAAGAGTTGCCATTCTTTCATGGCTCTGATGCTCTGATGGACAATGCAGTAAAGTTAGGGGACTACAATCTTTAGATTAGGACAGGTTGAGTTTAGCACCTCTCCATCATAGGATCATGATGAAGTTGTTTATTTTGTATTTTGTCCATTTCAGTACTCATAGGATGGCTGTGAGAATTAATGGAGATTGTATATCTTACCAGAGTAAACTATATTTTCATAATATCATAAAATAGACTTTGCAAAAATGAAAACCAACTTTTCAGAGCTTATAAATTTGACAAGTCACAAAGGCAGTAAATAATAGTTGCCAAAGGAGGACTTTAGTCTATAAAAGTGACCAGTGAAGATGTGTTGATCTTACTTGCTTGGGCAATGGGTTTTAACAAGTGAAATCCTCACAAAGAAATTTAATTTCTGCCAAAGGTCAGCCCTCTTACAACCTTACAGAAAGGGTCCAATTTAGGTCTGTATCAGGAGTTCACATGTTGGGGTATCAGTATGACTCCGTCTTCTGTTTGGCCCCATGACAGGAAAAGCATATGTGATCACATGCAATAGAAAAGAAAATGGAATTACATATTATTTTTCTTGTCATAGTTCTGTTTTCTCTGATAGCTTGCAAATGATATCTGGACAATTTTTATAATAATTAAAACGAGTATCCATTTCAATTGAAATCAATCATTTCATCTGCTGGGGAAATTGTGGGCTCCTGGAGTTTTCATTATAACTGAACAAGACAAAAATATTAAATTAAACATTTGACTTACTTACCTCCCCTTCAATTTTTTTTTGCCAGTCCTGGGCTTGAGCGCAGGGTCTGAGCACTATCCTTGGACTTTCTCAAGGCTAGAGCTCTACCACTTGAGCCTCAGCACCACTTCCGGCTTTTTTCTATGTATGTGGTACCAAGGAATCGAATCCAGATCTTCATGCATGCTAGGCAAGCACTTTAACCACTAGGCCAAACTCCTGGCCCCCCCTTCAAATATTTTAAGGTGACTCTATGAGTCTTGATATTTCTGTGTGGGAGGATCAAACCTCAGCCATGTCATATATTTTATCACAGTCATTTTATAACTACACCCACTGACATTTATATATTTTTCAACCACAAAGTAAGACAACCTTGACTAGAGCAAGGCTTACAAAGATAATTTAACTGACCTCATACAATAAATGTGCTCTTACGCTGTAGGGTTTTGATCTAGAAAATGATGGTCAGCCTTGGGTGAATATCTGCAGAACAAATTTAGCTTCAGCATCTTTATCTCTGTCCCCTATCAGATTCATATGGATCTCAAGTCTTGCTGCTTTCAGATTTGAGTGTGAATCTCTTCTCTATGTTTGAAATCAAGAGGTCATGGTTCCTTTCCCCTTTTCTGATAACAAATTATTAAGAAGCACTTTACTCATAAATCAATATCGTGAAATAAAAACACTTTGCACAACTGATAATAAAAATAATAAAAAGAAATAAAATCTTAAAAAGTGGAGAAAAAGAAAAATGATACACCAATATTTAAGCTATCTTGAAGCCCACTACTGAAAAATAATCACAATTCATATGGTAACGTATACATTCCCGATAATTTCTCTGAAAATAATGCCACATGTAGTTTCATATACAATTATTTTCACTTTTGAATATAATTCTATATCCTGATATTGTATTAAATTATTTCATGCCTTCTTATATTCCTCTTTGGTCATAAATAGCAGAGGCAGTGACACCATATCAATCTGAATAAACCCATTTTTCTTTTGCCCTCTTAAACCCTGCTATATTCTTCAGATCTTGCAATGTGAACCTGCAGGAGAAATAAATGGACACACCTTCACTTCATCCAAAAGCCAGCAATTCACTATCCACAACAACGAGTCCTACAAACATCTGTATGACAGCAAACCCTGGAAGTTTTAAATATTAAGCCTTTCATCCAAGAGTTCACAAGGCAGAGCTCAAAATTAACACTATTCCATATGAAAATGGAATCGATAACATGATTTTCAGTAAGGCAATAACATTCACTTGAGAGTTGAACATCCTATACATCAAATTCTGCTAGTGTCTAATCCTCTGCCAGTGTTTATCCTCTTTTGTTTTCCATGTGAAGATGTAATGCTTAAACACAAATGAAAATCAAAATAAAGCAAAGCCATCTGACTAGATAAGGTTGTGAAGACTCTCTAGGAATGGAGAAGTTAGAGATGCAGTCAATGTAGCCTCTCTCTTTTGGAAGGTGGGACTCAGGTAGATGAGTCTGCTATATATCTCTCAGAGAGGAACAGATTTACTAGGAATTGGCAGAAGTAGATATTTATCTAAAACATGCTACCAAATTCAAATGAGCACAAAAGGAAGGATGGGTCTTGGTCGAACTGACATTCTGCAACTTCAAAATTAAAAATTACATTAGTAGCAATAAACTACCCTAGTAGTCTGGGGAGTACCAGACTCCACTGTCACCCCTCCCCTTCAATGTGACAATGAACAAACTGGAAGCCATTCCTACTTCTGGATTTCTTGAGAGAAATGGTATAAAGTCTTTGAATAGCCACTGAGATGATTGAAGAAAGCATAATTCAACATAACTTAAAATGCTTTGTGACTGAAAGCTTTTTGAGACTTCCTTCCCCACAGTAATACTGAGAAGACAGTAAATGCATTTGCATCACCAATTATTTCCCTTTGGGCAATTTTAGCTCCTAACTTTTTTTTTTCTTACAAATACTAAGACAGAAATAAAAAGTATAACTAACATTTTTAAATAATAAGCTACATGTGTAAATGTTATTCATGATTGACATGAAGATGCATTGTTTTACTTACTTGAAGTAACCAGAAATCACAGAGAAAATGCTGGTCAAAAGAGAATATTACTAGCTGGGCACTGGTGGCTCACTCCTGTAAAACTAATTACTCATCCTCAGACGCTGAGCTCTGAGGATGGACATTCAAAACCAGCACCAGCAGCAAAATCCATGAGACTTTCTTCTCCCATTAACCACCAGAAAACCAGAAGTGGTGTTGTGGCTCAAAGTGGTAGAGCACTAGTTTTGTGCTGAAGAGCTCATGGCCAGCACCTAGGCCCAGAGTCCAAACCCCACTACTGACAAAAAAAAGAAAAGAAAGTACTTCTCTGTCTCTGTCTCTCTCTCTGTCTCTCTCTCTGTCTCTCTCTCTGTCTCTCTCTCTGTCTCTCTCTCTCTGTCTCTGTCTCTCTCTGTCTCTCTGTCTCTCTCTCTCTCTCTCTCTCTCTCTCTCTCTCTCTCTCTCTCTCTCTCTCTCTCTCTCTCTCTCTCTGTCTCCCTCTCCCTCTCCCTCTCCCTCTCCCTCTCCCTCTCCCCTATCACCTTTTGATCTATTTTTCTATCACCCATCTATCTACCTACTTTCCTATCACAACCGATTAGGTTATATCTTGCTAGTGTTTACTCAACAAAGTGTAAACCCAGAGTAGTTGATTTTACTGAGTCTTGGCCAGTATGAGGAAACACAAAATGAACTGGCCAATCAGCCTATCCAGAAAGGAATATTCCCTGACTGCACCTCTAACTTCCATTCCCAGAGTCTTTAAAATTCTATCTAGTCAGGTGGCTTTGCTTTATTTTGATTTTCATTTGTGTTTACTTGTTTATCAAAGGCACATCCTAATATATTTGGAAAAATTGAATTATTCTTCAATAACTTTTTCAATAACTATTCACTAGCCATACAACAGACAAAGGTCTTATATCTAAAATATATCTACAGTTCAAAAACAAATCAAGAAAACAAAAGAAACAACCACCCCATTAAAAAGTGTGCTAAAGACTTAACGAGAGACTTGTCTGAAGAGAAAATAACAATGGCTAATAGACACTTGAAGAAATGTTCAACACCTCTGGTCATAAAAGAAATGCAAATCAAAACAATTATGAGATTCCACCTCACTCCAGTAAGAATAATCATTATCAAGAAATCTAATAACAACAGATGCTAGTGGGAATGTGGCCAGGAAGGATCGCTACTACACTGTTGGTGGGAGTGTAAACTCCTATATCTGCTCTGGAAAGCAGTTTGGCAATTCCTCAAAAGACAAAACATAGAGCTCCTCTATGATCCAGCAATCCCACTCCTGGGAATTTAGCCACATGTCAAGAAACAAGAACATATTAAAGCCACGAGCACAACCATGTTCATTGCAGTATTGTTTACCATAGGTAAGATATAGAACCAACCCAGATGCCCCTCAGTAGATGAATGGATCAAGAAGATGTGGTATTTGTATTTGCACACAAAGCTCTCATCAGAAAGAATTACATTGCCCCATTTGTAAGGAAATGGAGACTTGAACAAAAATCATATTAAGTGAACTAAGCCAAACACAAAGAAACATAGACTCCATAGTTTCCCTCATTTGTAATAAGTTCTACACAGCTAGGATTTTCCTAGTAGAAGGTCACAATAGTTCAAAAGCCATGTCCATATGTCCATATAAGATGAGGCTAAGTGACATGAACACAAGGATATGGAAACAAAGAGGTTTATCTTTGTGATTGTTGTTCTATGTGAGATTATTTCTTTGCTCTTTTTTCCCTTATGATTTATCGCATGTTGTTACTGTATTTGACTTTCTTACCTGGTTTATTGTATATACATTTATTTGTTTATTTAAAATAGGGAAGGGAAGGAGAAAACAATATGGCTGGGAGGGGGTGGTGGAAGGAAAAAGGGGACATGAGAATTATCAATATTTGAGAAATAATGTACCTACTACCTGAAAAATATAGCTGTGGCCCCTCTATATGTTACCTTGACAATAAAATACAATAAAAAAGAGAAATAATTATTTTCATTAAATGGTTTTTGGTTCCCAGCAGAATTGCTTTTTATCAAGCCTTTAATCTTCTCTACCTCTTTATTTCAGAACTGCTGAGAGACTCATAGAGAGACCTGATATTATGAATAATCTGCATATTTTTGAAAGTTTTCTAAATTATAGCAAATAATAAAATAATAAAATTCTATTCTAAAATCGAAACCATAGAAGAGATAAACAATTCTACTGTAATGTAAACAGTAAGGCCCATTACCAATCATATTTGCCTTTAATCCATGTAAATTATGCATCCCAAAATTACATTTAAAAAATCCATTTCCTATGTTGTCTTACCTATAGAAATTACATTGGAAGCTGGATGTGGTGGCTCAGACCTGTAATCCTGAGGCTGAGATCTGAGGATCAAGGTTCAAACCAAGCCCGGGCATAAAAGGAACTGAGACTCTTATCTCCAGTTAACTTCTAGAAAATGGGAAGTGGGCTTGGCTCAAGGGTATGGCAGTAGCCTGGAGTTGAAGAGCTCAGGGACATCATGTAGGCTGAGTTCAAGCCCCATGACCCACAAAAAATATTACATTGGAAAGCATAAAAAATATTTTTCCTACTGAGATTTATCAAATAGAATTCTGGTTCTGTAACTATTAGACTAAAAATGTTTTGTAATATTTATTTGGTCTCACCCTGTAGTTTTAACTAGGATTAATCAGAGATAAAAGTGTCATTGACTTTACTGCCTGAGCTGATTTTGAACTCTGATCCTCAGATTTCGACCTCTTGAATACCTATATTTACAGGCATAAGTAAATGGCCAGATCTGCACAATAAGATACAACTTACTGAAGAAGATCTCAAACAATTAGTTGGCCCAGTATAACACTTACCAGCCCAACAGTCAATATACAATTTCATTCCAAACATTCTTTATGGCAATTACCCATTGATACAGAATTTTCTGTAGTTACTCACAGCCAGCAGAACCCAACAGCCATTTTGGCTCAGCGGTTTCTCAGAGATCACTTAGACAATTCCTGTGTGGTGTTTGCAGCTCAGTAGCAGACAATGCCTGCCAATTTTGCAGTTCCCCTGCCAGCCATGCCCATCTTTCTCAGGTTCTTGTCTCGGTAGTTTGAGGAATGAAGCCCAGTTCAACGGAAGGTGAATGTGAAGAAGTCTATTTAGAAGAGAATTATCAAGCTTAAAGTCTGCTCTGTCCATTCTTTGTGTGTTCTCTCTCCATCAGTCATCCATCCTTTCATCTTCTAGCAGTTGTCTCCATGTCACTCCGTCTCTTCTACCTATTTCCAATCCTGTGCTGAGTCTGGGAGTTTGAACACCATAAGTAATGCTTGATTGTTTGCTGCTGTTATGATCAGGTGTTTATTGTCTTCAGTACTACAGGAATGCTAAGGAAATGCATCATTAAGGAAATATGTACTAACACTAACAATTCTTACTTCCTGTGAGCAGTAAGAAGTTTAACCATTTTTATAAAAGTATTCTCTGGGCCTCACTTTACCTAAGTCTTCCATGAACATCTTCCTCACATACTCAATACTGTTATGTATTTGTAATAATCCATAAAATTTTGTGCCCATGAGATGCAGAATAAAAAAGCCAGATGCTGTAATCCTAGCTGTAATCCTAGCTAATCAGAAGACTGAGATCTAAGGATGGAGGTTTGAAGCCAATCCAAGCAGGAAAACCCATGAAACTTTTATCTTCAAATAATCACCAAAAAGACCAGAAGTGGAACTGTGTCTCAAGTGGCAGAACACTAGCCTTGATAAGAAAAACTCAGAGACAGCATTCAAACCCTGAGTTCTGTCCTTTTCTTTCACACACACACACACACATACACACACACACAAAAGAGCAGAATAAAAAATATAAAATTTCTTCCTTTGTCATATTACTGTCTTACACTATACTGCATATTATAACTCCCTTAGGAGTCAGAACCCACTTGAAAATGAAAAACAGTTCCTCATAGGTGGTATGGAACCAGTAAATATTAGTTGCTATGGTATATTTTAAATTTGACCCCAAATTACCTTAACTAAGTCACCCATGACTTTCCACAACTTTCATTTATTTACACAATCAGAAAAGCAAAACATCCACAATTTGCATAATGCTTAAGGCTGAATTTGGATTGACACATGTGAAGTTTGCTTTGGTGAAAACGGATCAGTCTGGTGCCTTTCAAAAGAAGGAATTTATAAATAATTAGCATTGAGTGAGTAAGTGAAGAAATAAAACTGCCACACTCAACTTGACCTTAAACTTCACTGCCAAACCAGAATGCAGGTTCTAGGGGACAAATTTTATACAGATGAGAACACATGGTAGTCATATTTTAATTGTCTGTTGAAGTTTATCATATTCTCATTCTTAACATATATAAGAAAATGGCCCATCAATGTAAGACCCCACAGTTTGAACCTAATCAGGACTACATAATATCCCTGAGTAAATCTGTGAGTTAATTTGCTGTATAATAGCCATTGAGCAATACTCTGCTCTCAAGTAAACATCACTTTGCATTCTTCCCACACATATTCTTTCAACCTAGGCAGCATTTTTGAATCAGAACTTAAGATTTTCTGCAGGTCTGAAGAAAGCTTTCCTTTATAAATCAATGTTAGTCTAATAGCATTAGCAATTTGCTAAAAGAAGAGTGATAACCCCATTGTAGCTTGGTTGACAACAAACACTTCGGTAATTTCTCAGGAAAAGTATTTCCTGTTGATCATTAAAAGCAAAATTTTGAGTCACTTCCCCCTTCTGGATTAAATAAATACTATTAGTTTTTCAACTGTGTACAGTAAGTATGGATTTCAAGACTTGTTTGTCTGCATTTCTTAAAACATTTATGAACATCGAACAGATGAATTTGTTTTAGGCATATTTTTTCATTTGAACACTTTTCCCAATGGTTTTTAATATGGATACTGTTCATCACATATTGAATAAAGCAACTTTTACTTTATTTAATGTCTTGACCCAAATCACATTGTCTCCATAAATATTTTACAATCTGTGTGCAACAAAAGCGTGATTACCAAAGTCATGTCTGCACTTGTAGGTAATATACCATAAAAAATGGATTATTTTTCCCTTCTCTTATTTTTCAGAGAGGGAATTGGTGCTCATATTTGTTCAAGTGGATTCCCCCCCTCTTCTCTCTCTCTTCTCTCTCTCTTCTCTCTCTCTTCTCTCTCTCTTCTCCCTCTCCCTCTCCCTCTCCCTCTCTCTCTCTCTCTCTTTCTCTCTCTCTCTAACTAGCTACTTAGGGGTAAAATGTTGGAAACATAGATCTGTGCCAAGTTACTAGCTCCATAAAATTCACAAAAGAATAAGAAACATTGCTCACTTTATTTCTTTCCAGCTGTTCTTTTCTAAAATAAGACATTTGAAGACCTCCATTGCCCTGACACGAGGCCATGAATGATTAGAAACAAGTTACAGTACTTTTTTTAAAAAAAAGCAAAATTTAAAAATCAAATATTTATTTACTTATTTTTACAGCAAGCATCTTGCCTTTTTTGAACATCTGATCTGTTACCCACTGAATGTAGAATATTTAACTTCCACGTTTAACTTAACTTTAATAAGTTCTGTGCATCACCCTTTGCCTTTATAATGTGAAAATGGAGAGACATGTTTACTTTTGTGACATGAAATTATGTGGGGTAGCTAACGGTATGTTGATTTTTATTACTAGTTATACTCCACTTATTCAATTCCAATGGAATAATCGTTAATTGCTATTGAGTTTTAATCTACTGAGAAACATTAAGTTTATGTAATTAATATCAATTTCCTAAATTTGCAGAGACTAAGTAGCCTTTTCATGGGAGTATTTCTTTTAACATTTGGACCAATTAGTAGCTGATCCAGATAAAACCAATCCTGTAAAAAAAAAATTTAGAAAATAGAGAAAGTAATAAAACAACTGCACATTTATATGTATATGCTTTTCTCTCAGCTCAAAATACTTCAATGTCCCATTTATGGGAGACAACCATAAAGTATGCTTATGCAAGTATATTTTCTGCACATATGCAGAGGAAGCTTCACTACTAGAAACTACGAGTAATACCACATGGCTGTCAGTAAAACAGCAGGAAAAGATCTTAACATTGCCTTACAACCACAATAAGATTTATACAATGGCTACTGCTTATGGCTTCCTCAGTCCTTTTTCTCTGTACTTCCAACAATAGACACTGCTTCTCTTAGACACTGGCTGGACACATGGACAAGGCAAAGCCTGCCCGCTATGAGTGCACTAAGGGACAGAAACAAGTGGTATGAGAACTGGATCAAAATTGTTCACCTGGGGTCTCTCACATTCAAGTACTCAAGATACTCAAGTATTCAAGATACTATAAAGAGGAAGATTTGAACTACCAATCACTGACACCCTTAAAATGTTTTCAGCCAGTCTGAGGGAATTGACACCAACACATAAAGGAAAAAAGATGAGAGATGAACCCAAAGACAGGTGGGTGGTAGTTAAGTCTCTAGTTCACTTTTCTACAAAGCCAGATTTACTTCTGAATGTCTACTAATCTGGTCATATAAGATAACACATCACTCATTTTTGCTTATGTATTTTGACTTGGGTGTGTTTCTCAAAAAAAAATCTTAATCAGTACAACTGATGGGTGATGTTATATAATTAGAAGTCTCTTTCGGATGTCAATTAATAAAAATTGAAAGTGCTATGGCTCCAATTTCTTTCTTATAATGTTTGTTGTGGTACTGGAAGCTTTGATATTTCAATTCAAAGATAAGTATGTTACATGGAAAAAATTATTAAGAAAAGCTTTCTAATATTTAGTTTTAGGATTTTGCAGGAATTATGTCTTTGCCTTAATTCCCTCTTGTAAACTTACTAAAAAGAGTTATTTTGTTTGTATGTGCAAAATAATTTTTTATATTAAAAATACCCTGGGAGCTGAAGTTTTTGACCACTCTATGGTTATGATTCTCTAAGAGTAAGAGTAAAACATAAACGCTACCTTAAACAAAATTAAGTGTTATCAATTGTTTTTAAATAAGATAAATACCAAATATAAAGGTTACAGAGAGATACTATTTTGCAATCTGAGGTTTGAACTCATGTTCTCACACTTGATAGAATAGAACTCTACCACTGAATCATACATCCAGTTATTTTCTCACAGGGTTTATTTCTAGGATAGGCTTGCTTTCAACAAAGTGGCTCTGCCCCTGAGCAACAACACCGGACTTCCTACAGTTTCTAAGGTGACAAGTGCATACCACTTTGTCCAGCTTCCCTCCACAAAGCCTCTCTGACTTAGCTGTCCTGAGTGGCCTCAAACCGTGGTCCCTCCCTTCTCAGTTTCCCAGGTAAGTAGAATTACAGATATGAGCTCAACTTATGTTATTTCTTAAAAGTAATCATTTCAAACTTTATGTTAAACAAAGAAAAGAAAAACTTTCAGATGAACTACACCTACACATGAGACTTTTTTTTTCTTGGACTGGATATCACAAAATCAACCACTGACTTTAGAGGACTGTGGTGTATATGTGTTGTCCAGTTTTCTCAGGCTAGGCAAGATTGTGGAATTCCACTTCCATGAGTAAGGGATTTGAAGAGGCAGCATGTCTCTGTCCTCTTCTTTTTCCTTCTCCCTTTATCTCATGCCATTATTTGAGAAATGATAGTTATTTAGCATGGAGACTCAGTGCCTCTTTCCCAATCAATCTCTTTCGCCCTGTCTGTCTGCCAAGAGTGGGGGAGGGATTTCTGGGCTTGGCAGCTGTCAGCCCATCATTATGGACTCACTGTCCCATCTGCACTGCTTAGATTGGTGCGGTCACAGGGGGGTTTTACCCAAACAGACTCTCAGGGGAACAGTAACATACCTCTTGATTTGGCTGTGAAGTTATACTTGTGCTTATTAATAGACAAGATAAGAGCCTGGTGTTCTATTCATCCATGTTTGAACTAATTATTCAATTTGATCTAAGCTGATTATAATACTGATAGATAACCACACTATGTTGATAAGAGCAGCAAGCAGTGGCCCAAGAGCCTTGACACCGTGCTGCCATTTGAATTTATCAGAAAGGAAGATGGGTGTGGGGGGGGGATTGAGGAGGGTGTTAGTTTGGGAGATGAAGAAGCTGCTTTGGTTGATTAGCAATGTGCTGCATGGGACCATTTATAATGAAGCATATCATTTAAATTTTCCTTTACAAATGAGTCCAATGCGTGTTGCAGGCTGCAGGCGCTGTTAATTGTCACAAACATTGCTTTTTTTTTTAACATTATTAGCTCTTTGGCAGGATCTCCATTGTTGACTAAAAAATTGGCATGATCAGAGCTTGCTGAATAATTTAGGTGGTTGGCAGCTGGAGGAGGAGAACACACACATCTAGGCAGACAGACATGCTGCTTGAGCTCTTTACATAATAGGATTGTATACAAAGCAGAGTACAGTCAGCAGTGACTTCTGTGTCTGTTTATAGGTAAACACTGATGTTAGTTTTATAGGAAAACTGGAGGGATACTTCTCACAAATTGCATGCAGCATGTGAGACAGATGCACTGGAGGACTGTTCAGATGACTCGGATCAGCCCTGATTCTCACAGATGATTGCTGGGCTTTTGACGCGCCAACTCTTTGGTTACTGCTACAGTGAGATGATCTGAGGCCTTGACCACTGGCCATTGATGCAATATTAGGAAGTAGAGCCACTTGAAACTCTGACAGCTTTCAAGCAGTAGACTAGAAAGAGTGGTGAGTCATGAAGTGCAAGAGACTCCTGGGAAGTCCACATAGAGGACTATGATGCCAGGAAGGTATGATTAGATCTAGGTGGAAGGACATGAAAGACACTGACGGGCAATACCAAGAAAACATTTCTATATGAGGCAGATCCACTGATTCTCCTTCACATGGTATTAGTTAGGTCTCTGTAAGATTCAAGGAATACAAGAGCTGACATAAATTCAGGTACAAAAGGAGACTTGCTGGAAAAAGAGCCAAATGATTTCACCAGGTTACTGGTTTATTGGCACCGTCATTGTACTTTCTTTCCAGCATGCAGGTTTCATTCTTAACAAAAGGTTCACTGTCATCCTGTTGACAAATTGCTTAGTTAAGAATGAATGGACGAAGACATGACTGAAAACTCCGAGAGTGAGTTTTGAATGTTCCACTGGCCAAACTGAATTGTAGATTCCTACCCAAAGCCAGAGATGAGTATTGAAAGAACAAGATACACAAACAAAAATTAGAAAGGAAAGATAATTCAAGTGGTCAAAATAAAGAAAAACACAACCAGTAAAAATAAAATAATGAGCACACGCAGTGGCTCGGGTCTGTAATCCTAGCTACTCAGGAGGCTGAGATCTGAGGATCAAGGTTCAAAGCCAGCCTGGGAACAAAAGGACCTGAGACTCTTATCTCCAATTAACCTCTAGAAAATGGGAAGTGGGACTTGGCTCAAGGGTAGGGTGGTAGCCTTCTGCAGAAGAGCTCAGGGACAGTGCCCAGGCCAAGTTCAAGCCTCATGGCCCACAAATAAATAAGTAAATAAATAATGAATATACTTAACCATTCCTGTTGCCTTATTTTATTTTAGGAAATGAGGTTAATTTCTGGTTCCCTGTCTTTCCCACTAGTCTGGGAATCATTTTTGATAAAAGAAGATTTACACTAATGAAACACATGGGAGGCAGGAGTTTTGATTAGCTCTCTCTGCCCCTCCCCAGGTGTGGGGACATAGCCAGGATTGAACTCTTGAACTGTATTATCACAACGCAATAAGAATTACCCTGTAGAGTAACATGTTGAATCCTTCTGAGCCATTATGGCTATATCTTTAGCCTATAGAAAGTTTAATCTATCATCATTTATCCAAATCTCCATAGTGAATTAATCTGTTTGTGCGAAATCTATTGATCTTTGAATTTTAGATCCTCCTCAGAGAAGTAGTGAGCCAGTATAAAGCTATGCTGACTTTCATGTATCCTCTTTTTGGATATTTTATGCTCCTTTCTCACTAGCTGGATAGTAAAGTGAAAGCCCTGTTCATTTTGAGTCTTTTCCTGTCCACCTATTCTGTATTGTCTGTTTGGCTCAGCACACAGAAAATATTGTAACAGACCTAAACCGGAAGACACAATCCAGGGCAACGGATACCATCACTTACACAAATCTGCCATCTAGGAAAACTTCATAGTATAATATAAGAATATTAAAATTATATTCCTCCAGTAGATGGATCTTTTGCATGTTCTCAGCAGGTCTTTCTTGATATTACTTTTTCAAAAGTCCTACATTTTAAAAGGGCATCTTTGATGACCATGCAGGTAGGACTATGGTTTACGTCTAGAAATGTTTTCTATCAAATTACCACTCTCATCTCTTCTTTCATAGGCTTTCAGCTTCATGATATAATTTTATCAGTAAAGGACTTCTAGACAAACAATTCTATATTGTTTCATGTAGACAAAAGTGATATATAAACATTATAGGATTTTAAATAGGATAAGATAAAAGGAAAGATGCAACTTTGCTTTCTCAAGCAAACCAATGATAATTTGATATTTTTGTGAAAATCACAACCTCTTCCCAGTGCAACATTGTTGTGCAGTAACTTCTGAGATTGGATGTTTTCAACTTGGAGGTAATTTTCTGTTTATGGGCACTAATATCACACCTCTTCCTGGCCTAATAATTACTAAACCTTAGAATATTAATGTTAATTTTACAACAATTCATTTCAGAAGACAACAAGCAAGTACACAGATATGTTTGTGATATGTTAATGCAATTGCTATTATGATACATTATTTTTGAGAAACACACAGATTTATATGTAAAATCATGGTATGTTTGTGCTCTGCATTCTACCTATTTGTGGAAATCAGAGAGAAATATTGAAATTGACATTACAGCATAAAATCTTAAGGCATTCTAAACTATGAATTGAAAATAATAAGTCCTAAAAATTAAACCTTTATTTGATCAGTCTCTTATCAAAATTTCTGGCTCCTTCAATCACTTTTTTAAAATTATTCAATCATTCACCTTCAAATGAATTTTAAGAAATTAACAGGTGTCAAGCACTGTGTAAGGTCCTGGCATTATAAGAAATAAAAACACAAACCCATTCTTGAGGAGGTTAAATCTAGTAAGGTGAAACCCATAAATCATCAGATTGTCAAAATATTCTTAGAAGGGGCTACAATAAGTTTTGTATGGTGCCTTTGGTGGAGGAATAGGATACATCAGGAATCGCTTTGTGAAGAAAGGAGTGCCAATGCTAAGTTTGAAAGCCTACCACTAAAGAGTTTGCAAAAAAAACTGAGCATAGGTAGGTAAGAAAGAGAGTTAGTATCAAAAAATGTCCAAATAACAATGCTTGAAGCCTAGAGCAATTAAAATAGCAAAGGTAAGTCTGTCTAAAAGAAATTGAAGGCTTCACTTTTTCACTTCTGTACCTAAAGGTCACTCTAGAAACATAATATAGTAAAAATTAGATTATAGTACATGATGTGAGACCAATTACAGAAATTGTGAAAATATGAAAGAGTGGTGCCACCAAGAAAATACAGTTGAAGCAGAATTGACATTAGAGGCTGTTTTTCTTTGTCAATTTCCACCACAGGTTCCCTTAAGTATATCGGCCATTTACTTTTCTATAAACTTACTAATGTCTCTAATATCAATCATATCTCTTTCTTTGCTTGGCCCCCAGTTAAGATGGATGAATATGGCTTCTAAATATATCTGATAGCCATTGGACTATGGGCCAAAATTTAAAAGTGCATTAAAAACACAGATCTGAATATGCAGCAGAAGCAAAATGCTTCCTTAGTTAATTCTATGATTTCTGATGAAGGACATAAAATACAATTGCGTGGAGCTGACAGATGCAACAGCCTTTCACTTAGGGCCCAGTTGCTACAGCAATGCGTAGACATTCTTACTATGACTTTTAGGGTCTTCTCTGTGGAATTTGATTCTGGCTTTTAAGATTGTCACTAAGCCTCCAGGAAGAGCTGTTGTTTTTTGTTTTTGTTTTTGTTTTTAAAAAACACCCCTGGAAAGAAAATTTTTCCTCTATCAGTTCTGATCATTACTGTAGTCTGCAATAGATAAGTATAAGGCAAACATTTGAATATCATTTACAACCCTTTTATTACTATCCTTATGCTTCCAGGATGAACATCTGATTACTATTAAACTTTATTCTCCTGGAAAAATAATTCTCTTCAGTCATGTAAGCATTTTTGAGTTATAGCCAAAGAAATATGTTCCAGTAGTTTCTTACAACACACATTGCATTATGCATTAAGAATCCAACAAACCAACGATCTAGTAGACAATTAAAAGGCCTTTCATGCATCCATCCATCCTTCTGAACATGTAAGCCAATGACGCCAGATCCACATCCTGACTGCAGATTCAAAGTACCACAACTGATGACTTTACCCAGATACAATTTTAAATAAGTTTCAGGAAATGTACATACCAAAATGATGCTAACACATTCCCAATGTCCCACCTTCTACCACTCTCGGGTGATTGCACTGTAACATTCCATTGTGGTAGTAAAGAGGGAATGACACTGAAGGAATCCAGAAATGTCGAAAATTGTGCTCAGTAAAGTGAGCCCAGGGAACAGGGATCTGTTCCTAGCCTTGAAGAACTAATCAATGACATTATGACTTGTGGGATATTCTACTAGTAAAATGCAGCAAAGGAATGGACAGAAGGCAATTGGCATGTGTAGTTCAAATGATTCAGATAGTTTCACAGCAATGATTGGAGGTTTCTCTGTCCTGACTCTGAACACTCGAAAGGAGGATCACATTAAGCAAATTAGATATTGTAGCATATATGTGAAATGTGAAATGGATTTTTAGAAACTTTTTTCTGGCTGGGCATGGTGGCTTGTGCCTGTTATCCTAGCTACTCAGGAGGCTGAGATCTAAGGACCACGGTTCAAAGCCAACCCGAGCAGTACAGTCTGAGACTCTTATCTCCAATTAATCACCAGAAAACAGGCAATGGGGCTGTAGCTCAAAGGGTAGGATGGTAGCCTTGAGCTGAAGAGCTCAGGGATAGCACCCAGGCCCAGAGTTCAAACCCCATATATCCCCCCCAAAAAACTTCCTTCTGAATATGAAAATGGATTGAAATTGATAACCAGAATAAATACCTTGTAAGGGAAATCCAGTTTTGTTTTGTTTTTGAGTAAGTGAAATTGAAGAGACTGGCTCCTGGTTAGTCTCCTATCTTTGTAACACACCTGTTTCCCTCACTTTATCTCTTGATCACTGTAGTATACCTCCCAGCTTCCTTTCTAGATCTTTCTTCATACCCAGAGACTATTATATGATCACCGGATGTAGGTCCTTCTGAAACAAACCCCTAGTGTTTATAAATGTCCAATCCATGTACAAAGGATATTTACAAATGTACAATGCATACAGTACCATCAGGAACTCTTTGAGAACAGAGATCCCACTAACCTAGGACATTGGGAAAAATGTTCATTGTATTAGGGTGAAAAAAAAACTACATCAAGAAACGAAGGGGAATATAAACAAAAAGAAAGGTGAACCCAATCCATGACAAACATCCCATCTTTATTTCCCATGACTAAGCATTGACTTGTTTGGCTATCCTAATGGCAACTCCAAGTCTTTGAGCTACCAAGAACCTTGATAAAGAAGTAACAGTTAGTTATAAATCATTCCTGGGGTAAGGGATTCTTATTAGATGAACAGTGTTATTCACTTTGAGGACTCTCATAAAGATTTCACACTGGGTTCCTAAAGAAGTTATTCAGGATGAAATGGAAAGACCTAAGGCTACCTGTGTCTACATTGTTATAGGATGTCCAAGATGGAGAAAAGAAGAAACTGGAATTTGATTATAGTGTTCAAAATTTCCATGAGTTAAGACGGATGATTTCTCACGAAACAGAAGGCAGCTCTTACTACATAAGCATGAAAACTACAAGGTTAATATATAGTGTCAGAAATCTTCCACACAGAGAGATTCTTTAAAAGCAAAATCACATATTCCATTCTGTTCTGTTTCTCCCTTCAGGACAGTAAGTAGATCCCCCTAAGAAGGAGTCTATAAAGGCACGAAGGACTGGTAATCATGTTGAGAACTAAACCAAACTATCTCTGGAATGTTTATCATGTGCCAGAGACCTTGTTAAGACTGGTGTGTTATCTCACTAGATTCTCAAAATAACTCTTGGGGATAAATACTCATCTATCTTGAAGAGTTTAATTGACCTGCTGAAAGATTTTCAACAGTAAGTGGCAGAAGTGGCTCTCAACCAAGCCCCGTTGACAAGGACCCACACCCATGACTTCTCTTCCTCCCTACTGTCCCTCGGGCTACCACCATGTGTCCCTTTCTGCAGAAACCTTTTCATGAGCTATGTACCTGTTCCATCAAGGTAATCAGAGTTTTAGAATTTCTTTACTGCCTGATACAATCAAGAATCTTTTTGTTGTTGTTGGTCATGGGGCTTGAACTTTGGGCCTGGGTGCTGCATCTTCAGTTCAAAGGTTCACTCTACTCCTTGAGCCACTTTCAGTTTTCTAGTGGTTAATTGGATATAAGAGTCTCACAGTCTTTAGTGCCCAAGCTGGCTTTGAACCTCGATCCTCAGATCTCAGCCCCCTGATTAGCTAAGATTACAGGCGTGAGCCACTGCATCCGGCTAAGAATTTTTTGATAGGATTGATGAAAGTTATTGCTGGGTCAATCTGTGCTCTCAACTTTACTATTCAAAAGTCTACATAATTCAAGTGTTCTGATGAGGTGTGTGTGTGTGTGTGTGTGTGTGTGTGTGTGTGTGTGTGTGTGTGTGTGATGTCTGTGCAATGCTTTCTCTTGGATTGGACCCATCATTGAGCACCAGATTATCCTCTTAAGTATCTTTTCAGTTTTGTAACACTGAGGCTCCACAGAGATACTTTCTCATTTCATTTTCAAAATTATTCTGTAAATTATGAAAAAGCTTAGAAATTGAAAGGTTAGATAGCTTGCTCAAGGTGAAAGCTGACAGGTGACAGGGTAAGAATTCAAAGATGATGGTCCTTCTGTCTTTGGGTATATCAACTACCACCCAAGGAAAGAGCTGGTTATTTGGATATTATTTGCATTCAGCAGCATAGTGACCTCGTTTTATTATGTTTTTAAACTTAATTAGGACTTGAAGGATCTTCTTATCATGGTCTTTACTTACACAAGTACAACAAAGTGGTACAATGGATGCTTATATTTCTAAAGAAAATTAAACTAATGTTAAGAAAAAAAATATCTAGAAGCCTTCTCTTCTAAAATGTACCAATTAAATAAGGAGATGCCTGTGGGGACCAAGATGCTGTCCAAGACCACTTGGCTACAACCACAGATGCTTTTCAGAGAAATCCAGTACTTGAGTAAAACATTCTTCATCTCATCACAGCCAAGCATTTTATTTTTTCAAGTAAAACCAAGTGCAAATTGTGTTTGTTTTTGAAATTATGATCTCTACATTACAAGTGAAATTCCTCACACCAAAGTGTGAGCTTATTTTGATAAAACCACATTTCAGATTCCACATGTAACTGGGTATAAAATCAGGACATGTGGTGTGGGGTTTTCATAAAAGTCAAAATCTGATAATTAGCACCAAAACTGTTCTTTGGAATCTTGAAGTATTGGAGATAATAGAAATAAAATCTCATGGAAATGCCAAGAATTTCTCTTCTGGCTAAGTTCTACTAAATACTACAAAACAACCATGGTGGCACACATTTCAAATCTATTTTATGCTTCTAACTAATAAATATATAGAGAGTTATGATTTATGACTTCTTATTCCTATAAATTTTCCAAAGTTCAGACAAGGATATGGTCCAGAGAGTTAGGTTAGATTTTATGAGAATAAAACGGAACCCAAAAGTTCCTGACCCCAGTAGCTTTTGTACATTCATTTGGAGAGTATGCATGTACCTATTTCTGTACATCTAAAGTCTTTCAGCTATCACAGTAGAAGACAAAGTAAAATAAAATCTACCTTGGCATGTTTCCATTCTGAACTGGTGGCTGGATGCTTGATTCTGTTGATTTCAATAGCTCTATCCTTTCACTGTGCTCCCCAATGTATCCCAAGCCTGAGTTATTTAGTAGAGGAATTGTGAGATTTAATGTTTTAATAGTTGGCAGCAGACTGCACCAGCAGTTCTGAAGCAGCAGCATACTGTATTTATTTGTATACCACATTTCATCCAATGTATGTAATTCTATCTCCAAACTCAACATTTGCTGGCGATTACATAGGAAATGATTCTGTTTAAGTCAAAACAAGAACAATGCTATATTGTAACTTGGATGTGAACTAAACAGCTAATGCCAATTTTGGGGAAAACAACCAATGTCATTTATTTCAAATAATCTATGCTATTTTTACAGAAAATATGCCAAGCCTTTAGTTATGCAAGAAAACCAGTTAAATAGTTAAAGGTTATTAACTTGTAATGAAATATCCCAAAACAATTTGTTAGAATACAGTTTTACCTAAGACTAAGGGCAATGAAATATGGACTTTCTACATGGTTAGTATCTAAATAATGTTAATTTTATGGCATTTAACATTGTTAACACAATTAACATTTTATGTAGAGTCACACATGACTTCATGACAAAGTCATATGACAAATACTCCTGAAAAACAAGTTTAAATATTTCTAAATTAATATTGTTGTTATAGATCTCATATACACTTACCTTTTTATAGCAAGATACAATTGTATTTCATCAAGTAAAGAAGCACAAGCTATTAATGTCATGCTTCTAAATTATGAGTCGCACCCCAAATTCATCACTTTATGTTCTTTTAATTTTTGACAAAATCATTTAGCTGGGCACTGGCATAGGAAATT
This sequence comes from Megascapheus bottae, assembly GCF_031878675.1. Classification (NCBI taxonomy): domain Eukaryota; kingdom Metazoa; phylum Chordata; class Mammalia; order Rodentia; family Geomyidae; genus Megascapheus; species Megascapheus bottae. Next base: position 34,611,217 of record NC_143517.1, on the reverse strand, counting down.
ATGCTACCATCTGGGACTATGAGTACAAAATGTGGAGGGAGAGCCAAGGACGGCAAAAGATGGTCCTACTGCACTGTCCAAATAGCTTATGTCTCAAGTGGCCTCATATGCTTAATGTGCTCCTTTTTCTGGCTGAGTCTGTACCGAACAGCATAAGCAAATAGTGGATGATCAAGGAATGGATGACATTTTTAATAAAGTAGCTTGTAAAACTCTTCAGAGAAGTAGACAACCATCATCACATATGATGTCTGAAATCTGTGGCAATCATTTCACCTTCTGGATCTGCATCCTTACCCATCAAATGCAGAGAGGAGGGTGCAAGAGATGATTTTCAGTTCATTTTTGTTCAAGGAGCATCTCTCATCACTTTTAATATGAGTTGAAAGGAGAAGACAGTGGAATAAAATGTATTTCTATTGGGGAGAAATCCATTGTCTAAGGGAGATCAGTTAGCAATAATGGGAGGTCAAAAGAGACAGATTTACAGATCTTTGTTGGGAATTTAAGGTTTCTTTTTTCTCATATATTTTTATTGTAATTAATAGAAGGGTTACCAGATAGAAGGTACATTACTTCACAAATATTTATACGCTTTCTCATGTCATGGTCCCCATTTCCCTCCTCCCTCCCCCTGCTCATCTTGATTTCCCCCCTTAACTCTCCTATTTCAAATAACCAATTAACCATATATAAAATATATCAGATAACAAGGTGAAATATTTTAACAATATGAGAAAACCAAGGGACAGCAAAATATAAATACTTCTAGGGCAGGGAGTTTGGCCTAGTAGTAGAGTGCTTGCCTAGTAGGCACTAAGACCCGGATTCGATTCCTTGGTACCACATACATAGATAAAAGCCAGAAGTGATGCTGAGGCTCCAGTGGTAGAGCTCTAGCCTTGAGAAAGTCCAAGGACAGTGCTCAGGCCCTGAGATCAAGCCCCAATACTAGCAAAAAAATACTTCCAGTAATTCTTCTCTACATATTTTTCTCAGTTAGATGTGTGTTGTTGTCAGGAATTAAGGTGGAAATTTAAGGAGTATGGGAAAGGACAGGGGCCAAGATCCATGGACTTTTCTTTCAAGAAAAACAGGGAGAAAAAAAGACAGAAAATCCAAGAAATCTCACCATCAGATGACTTAATTATCTCTCAGCTGGCTTATGAAATGTTATAATGACATCACTCTAACATAGACTACAGGCCAGCGAAAATATACACTGTCTCCTCCCTAATAAATACAAATTTTGTAACAAGAATAGGAGTGGTCCAAGAACAAACAAAATGTGTTTAACCTTGTTCTAGACTAAACATAAAGGATTTTATTGATAATTTTGTTTAAAAGATTTAAATCTTCCAAATACTTCATTTTCATTTTAAGATTTATTAGACGTTTGAGTTGAAGTGCTAGTAAGGTGATATTTTTAATATTCTGTATTTTAAAAGTGCTGCATGTGACCTGTTTTCTTTCTTCAACTCCCCCCCTTCCCTTTGGGGAAGGGGGAAGTGAACAGTGAAAAGCTACTTGAGTAGCTCTATATCACTATAGGTTTTCACTCTGAACTGTGATAGAAATGCTGATAATTTATACTGCCAAGATTTTGAAGGTAAAAATAATATTTAAAATGAGCCGATTGTAGGTTTGCCTTCAAACAGATTGGAATATAGCTGATATGATTCCCATATTCTTTTCTTGATGTGTATTGGGCTCAGTCCTTAGAGATGGGAAAATATATATCTGAGAGTCGAGGGGAAAAAAGCCCTTGCCAAGCAGATGCTGGGAAATTGCCAGCTGAAACAAAGTTGTGATGTTGGTGACAACAAGATTGGTTTCTAGAAGATATTTAGAAAGCAGAGAATGTGGCTTGCTATCATTTCCCTCAGGAAGGGCTTGCATGATGGGCTACAGTGCATTACCAGCTAGTATCTTGCTTCCAAACATCTGGATTTCAAGTCTCATCCATTTAAAAATGATTTACTCATTGTAGCTTGTTTGTGGAGATTTCAGCCAAGGGAGAAAACACTCAGACATCTCTTTCCCAGACATCCATTTCTGAGCTTGTGTTGCCACAGTCTTTTGTAAAAGAGCTGAAGAATCCTATCTTTCAATCCCTTTTGTTTCTCAGAAACATGTCAGAAAGTTAATGTCCTATTGGCTGCTTTCAAAGTCGGCTTTGATCAATTCAGGGATACATGGGAAAGTCACATAAATATGTTCAAAACAATGGATGTTTTTGCCCCAGTAACTTAGTCGGTTAAAAGTTAAATATATGTAAGGCTCAAATTAAAACCCCAACATTGATTAGTAATGTACGTTTATTTTATTGATGAAGAACAGTGGTTTGCAGTCAGAATCATTTGGGAGAGTTTTCAGAATAGATGCTCAAACCCTAGGTCAAACCTAAGAGAGCAGATAGTATATAGGGATGGTTATTTTGAAAAACATTCTCAGCCTTTATTAAAAAAGCAACAACAACAGCAACAAAAACCCACTGATTTGGGATTTTGTTCTATTTAGCATTAGGTGTATGAACTCATTTCATACAGTAAACTCGCAGGATCTTGCATGTGTAGTGGGTCAATAAGGAGAGGTGCTGATTGTGTGCATGAAAACTGTAAAATAATTTACAACTAAATTACTAAAAGACCTGCGGTAGGTGCACGTCTGCATGGCTCTGGTCTGGAGCTGCACCCCACTGAGAACACAGGACTCCCCACAGCACCCGTCAGCCCTGCCCCCACCCCAGGCCCTTCCTGCACCCACCAGTGCCTTCAGCTCCAGACCAGAGTGATGTAGACTTCTCCCCGTGCCAAGGCAGGTCGCAGCACCTGCACCCCCCCACCAGCCCCACAAAGAACCGCCATTGCACAGTCTCCTCCAACTCAATGGAGCTGGCCTGTGCACACCAACCGAAAAGACAGATGCCACTGGGAGTCCCAGAGGAGCACCAGCTCCTGACTTCGTGGGGAATCCCATCCGGACCCCTCCCTGGAGCTACCCAAATTCCCTGGACCAGAGCTCCCACCAAGGAGGAAAAGAGCCCAACCAAGGGCAGCACAACCCAGACAGACTCTCTTCCTAGACCTGTGGCCTAGAAAAACCCTGGATCACAGCTCTGCCCTTGGCCAAGGAATCCACAAATCCAGCTCCCTCCAATCACCCTGACTCAGGCCTGAGCGCACAGTGCAGTCTGAACAAGGGAACTGCAGTCCGGCCCAGAGGGCCAGGACTGCCAGCCTGCCTCTAGGCAAAAAGATTCCCCCCTCTTCCTCCCTTCCCCCACCAAGCCACCTGGTTGTCACAAGGAAATCAGAGGCTCCGTCAAGCGACCAGAAGCTGGACACAGATGAGACTCAACACCCCTAATAAACTGAAGAGTTTTTTCTTATAATTATCATTTTTAAATTTTTACTACGTTTGTTCCTTTTTCTTTTCCCCTTTTCCTTTACTACTCCATCTTAGATCGGGTCAATCCTAGAAACACAGCCGAAAGCGACTTTCCACATTATTGTGTATAGACTACAGTTTTGATTCTCCATTCACATATATTTTTATCTCAATGTTTCTAAGTTTAGTAGTAGTCACTTCATTTTTAAGTTTTTTATTACTAATTTCTTTTTCTATATTTTTCTTTTTTTTGTTATGTTGTGTATTTTTTATTCTTTCGTTTTCGTTTTTTGTCATTATTCATTTTTTTTCCTTTAACTGATTTTAGGTCTTAGTTATCTTCCCTCTACTCCTTCCTTTCCCTGCATTCATCTAATCAGTTTTTGTTTGTTTGTTGCTTGAACTCAGAGTCTGGGCACTGTCCTTGGACAATTTTTGGGTCTATTAATCAGAGATTAATAGAGAAAAGTATAGTCACAGCAGAGGGCCTGGAGAAGGGAGCTAATGGATAAGAAATACTTTAAATGGAATCATTGCAGAGAACTTGCCAGATATCAAAAAAGGACAGGTCTATTTTAATATACGAAGGTTTTAGAACCAAAAACAGACCAAACCAGAACAGGGCTTCCACCACCGCATTATAATCCATACAGAATCCATAGAAGCTGCCAGAAAGAAGAAAACAATCACCTATAAAAGAAAAACAATCATAATAACCACAGATTTCTTAGCAAAGACTATACAAGCATGAACAGACTGGAAAGATGTATGTCAATCCCTAAAGACAAATAGCTACCAACCAAGAATACTGTACCCACCAAAGCTCTCATTCATAGATGAGGGAAAAATAAAAACCTTCCACAGCACAAAAAAAAATTGAAACAGTATATACCAACAACCACCATTGCAGAAAATTCTCAAAGATGTTCTACAAATTGAAAACCAACATGAACATGATATTGACTGAGACATGGCACCTAAACAGAATACCAGGTAATTATTATAAGATTTGATGAGACACAGTCCTATTGAAATAGATAAAATGGCAGGAACAAACAAACACCTTTCAATCCTCAACAACAATAGATTACCTCTCCAATTAAAAGATACAGACTGACTAGTTGAATCAGAAAGCAAGATCCATCTTTCTGCTGTCTTCAAGAGACAACATATCCTGAAAATGAAAGGCTGTGATAAAATCTATCAAGCAAACAGCCCCACAAACAGGCTGGAGCCATCCTTATATCAGATAAAATAGATTACAAATTAAAATTAATGAGAAGAGACAAAGAAGGGTATTACATACTAATAAAGGGAATTCTTCAGGAGGACATAACTATTCTAAACATCTGTACACCAAATGCTGGAGTACCCAACTTCATCAAACAAACTTAATTTGCACTAATGCATGCTTAGATCCAAACACAGTGATCATTGTTGATTTTAACACACTACTATCACCTCTTGCTTAAGCAACAAGACAAAAACTCAACAGAGTAATCTTAGAACTGAGCAATTATATAGATCAACTAGACATAAAAGACATCTGCAGATTATTCTACCCAACAAAGGCAGAATATACATTCTTTTGAGCACCACGTGGAACATTTTCCAAGTTGATCACATTTTAGGGCAGAAGCAAATCTGTGCAAATTCAAAAATACTGAAATTATCTCCTCAGTCTTCTCTGACCACAATGGTATGAAATTGGAACTCAACAACAAATAACAACTTAGAAAATTCTATAACTCATGGAGATTGAGCAACACATTGTTGAATTGCCAATGGGTCATCGAAGTGATAGACCTGAAATCCAGAAGTGTATGGTATTTAACAACAAGTAGCACACAAAATATTAGCTCCTTTGGGACACAGCAATGGCAATACTCACAGGAAAATTTATAGGTCTGAGTGCCTACATTAACAAATTGGAGAAATCTCAAACCAACAATTTAATGATCTACCTTAAACTACTGGAAAAAGAGCAACAAACCAAACCTAATCTAGTAGAAGAAAACAAATTATTAAAATTAAAATAGAATCAAATGGATTAGAGTCCAAATAAACTGTAGAAAGAATTAACAAAACAAGGAGTAGTTTTTTGGAAAAAAATTAACAAAACTGACTGACCCTTAGCAAATCTTATCAAAGAAGGAAAAAGCACACCCAAATAAACAAAATCAGGGACAAGAATAGAAATATCACAACTGAAATTACCAAGATCTAGAACATCAGAAGGGAATACTTCTCAAACATTTATGCCAACAACTTTGAGAATCTGGAAGAAATAGATGAATTTCAAGCAAATATTGTTATACCCAAACTAAGCCAAGAAAATATCCGCACACTAAACAGACTCATTTCAAGTATTGAAATAGAAATGGCTATAAAAGACCTTTCTTCCAAGAAAAGCCCAGGATCTGATGGATTCAATGATGAATTCTATAAGATGTTCAAAACAGATGTTACATGGGGTGGGAGCATGACCCAGTGGTAGTATGCTTGCCTCGCAAGCAAGAAACCATGGATTCAGTTCCCCAGAACCACATACACAGAAAAATCCAGAAATGGTGCTGTGGTTCAAGTGGCAGAGTGCTAGCCTTGAGCTAAAAATGAAAATTCTCTACAAAATGGATTCTATGAAACCAGCATAAATCTCATCCCCAACCGGGCCATTTCTTTGATGAACATTGATGCAAAGCATCTCAACAAAATCCTGGCCAATCAACTTCAACAATTCATCAAAAATATCATACACCATAATCAAACAGGATTCATCACAGGATGCAAAGCTCGTTCAATATATACAAGTCAATATAATTTATCACATCAACAATTGCAAGGATAAGAACCACATGGTCACCTCAATTGATGCAGAAAAAATATTTGAGAGAATCCAAAATCCCTTTATGATAAAAGCTCTTGAGAAACTGGTAATCCAGTGAAACTAGGAATCCATTCCTCAGTATAATAAAGGCTGTATATCTCAAACCTACAGCTTCCATTGTACTTAATGGGGAAACATTAAAACAGTTCCCACTAAAATCAAGAATGAAACAAGCACGTCAGCTCTCTCAACTCCTCTTAGTATTAGAATTTCTATCCAGAGCAATAAGGCAAAAAAAAACAAACCTAAAGGGGATCTAAATAGGGAAAGAAGTAAAACTTTCCCTCTTTGCAGATGATATAATGCTGTATCTAAAGAACCCTATACAAGGGCCAGGAGTTTGGCCTAGTGGTAGAGTGCTTGCCTAACATGCACAAAGACCCAGGTTTCATTCCTCAGTACCACATACATAGAAAAAAAGCCAGAAGTGGTGCTGAGGCTCAGGTGATAGAGTTCTAGCCTTGAGAAAGTCCAAGGACAATGCTCAGGCACTGAGCTCAACCCAGGACTTGCAAAAAAGAAAGAACCTGATAGACTCCACTCCCAAGTAACTCAAACAGATTTGAAACCTTTGACAAAGTAGCAGGTTATAAAACAGCTTGGTATTGGCACTAGAATAGACACGAGGACCAAAAGAATAGAACTGAAGACCGAGAAATCAACCCACAGACCTATGGCCCCCTATTCTTCAATAAGGAAGCCAAGGCTATCTACGAAGTCAATGTAATAGCCATCCATACCGCAAGACTGCTGCTGTATCTGACTGTGATGCCGGTTATACTGTAGACTCATTTACTTTTTTATTTGAGTCAGAAAAGGGAAGGTGAAAAAGAAGATAATGATGCAAAGGAAAAAGGATGAACCAGTGTAGCAGCAATATTCCCAAGAAATATGTTGCAAATGAACTTTACAACTTGTAGGAGAGAGTAAGTGGGGAAAAAATGGGAAGGGTAACAATGTTCAAGAAGTAAATGCTTATTACTTTAGGAATGTAACATAACACCCCTGTACATCAATCACCATGATAATAAAATTTAAAGAAAGAATAAGAAAATCAGTATTATTTCTACATACTAACCATGAAATTCCAGAATATGAGAATTTTTTAATTTACAGTTGACAAATTTAAAAAAAAATAAATCTATTAAAATATGTGGAATAAAATATTGTGGAACTAATGAAAAAAATCATATTTAGACACTAGATGGCTTGAGGAGTAAAACAAAAAAAAGTCTATTCTCTCTAATTTAATTGCTATTATACAATCTAAAAAAATCGCAGCACATTATTTGTTTGTTTTTGTTTTCTAAATTGACAAGCTGTTTGTCAACTGTGCAAGAGCATTCAGACCTCTCTCAGGAAGCGTTTTGGGTTTTCTTCTCTGTCTTGGTGTAGTCAGGCAACCATCAGGCTAAGGGAACAATCTGCCACAAACCCTTGGGAGAGGAAAAAGGGGACAGATGATCAAAGAAAGAAGTGATCCATCTAGTTGATCTTCAAGCCTATCAGTGGCCAAATAACTTCCTTTCACCAAGTAGTTCTGCAAATTTTATAGCATCCTATTAGAACATGCCCTCTTGCCACAGGAAGTGACATAAGCAAGATTGTGAAACAAGAATATTGTAACATCCTTTCATCACAGCACATTGATTTTTTTCACATTATCTCACAGATGAAGCAACTTGGTCAGTGGCCAGGAGGCCATCAGAAAAGTTCTAATATACCAGTGGAGAGAAAAAAAAGCACATACACACATGTATGTACATATACATATACACAAGCACACACACACACACACACACACACACACATTCACACACACACAAGCACACACACACCCCAAAACAAAACAAAACAAAACAAAATCACAAAAAGCAGAGATAGGACTATGATGTATTAAAGAGGTAAGTTTACTTTTCCTGTCACCCTCCTAGAAGGTGTCAGAGCCCAGCACCAAAACAGACCCTCCACCCAGGATTCTTCCCCTTGGGCAACATGAATACGTAGCCTGACTTTTCCAGTTGCTAAAGACAGTGACCCATAGTGACCAAGTCACCCACCTTTTCTTCAGATCTTCAGGAGGATCTACTACAAAGCTGAATGGCCATCAGCAAGAAAAACAATTGCAGACCCTCAGAGGTCAGAAAGCAGAATTCAAGAAAGAAACTGTCTCACAGCCTCCATCAGCAGGCCTGCCTACAAGCTTATAGACCTTCTCCATGAAGCTGACCTACAGACACTCCTGACATGGCTCACCTTGTCCCTTCCTGTCCAGGTACACTCCTTGGACAGAATGAGTGGACACTGTAGGTAGCCTGCAAGGACACATAGTTATCCAGCTTGATTTCATGGGATTGAAAGATAGCCCACAAACATGAGCATTTCTGGGGGTAATACACTATTTGAGAGGAAACCCGCAGTACCAGAAATGGCTTTGTAAAACAGAGAAGACATGTAACCTGGAGAATCCCCCATTCACAAGTGTGAAAATGAAAATTTTAAACAATGAATCTATAGAAATGTCCCAGAGAAGGTGTCTCTTTCCAAGAGGCAGTCAGTAAAAGCCAGAGAAAAGGGACTAACTTTTTCAGATATGAACATACCAAACCAGGTGTAAAGAAACATAAGAAAGCAAGAAAACATGGTGCAAACAATAATATTCCAGCAGCTGATCCCACAGAAATGGAGACAACATCTGTAATCCTAGCTACTTTAGGGAGTAACTTTAAGGTCTAGAAGATTTTGTTTTGAAGTCTGCCTCCCTGGAAATGCCCGCAACACTCCATCCTCAACAATAACTAGCAAAACTCAAGGCGAGGGATACCAAATGAGTAAGGACACCAAGCTAGTATAAGGCCTTGAATTGAAACACTAGTACTACAAAAAAATAAGTTGAAACAGGCGAATTATTTTAATTAGATTGTTTTAAAGACCTTGTCAAGCCAAAAAAAGAACACACAAGAGATCCAATGAGAAGGAAATAATAATGAATAAAACAATAGGATCAATATAAAGCATGTTTTTAAAAACCAAGTGGAATTCTAGAGCTGAAAAATACAATGAATGGAAAGAAAAATACAAGAAAGAAAGCTTTGAACAAACAGAAACACAATCTAAAAAACATGTACAATTTAGAATTATCTAATTTAAAAAAAGAAAGAGGAATATGAGTGAGAAGAAATTAAGGCAATTTATGTGATTGTAGGACAATATCAAGAGAAATGAATAAGAATTCCCAAAAGAGAACAAAAAGAAAATATTAGAAGGCAAATTTAAACAAATGATGGATAGAAACCTTTGAAATGTGGAAGAGATACATAACTCAATATATGAGCACAAAGGGCCACAAACAGTACAAATAAGACGTCATGGAGACACATATTAATAAAATTAATAAAAATCAAAGACAAAGAAATATTTGTTTCTTTGTTTTCTTATTTATTGAAGGTACCAGAGTTTGAACCCAGGGCTTTGTACTTAAAAGTCACTTGGTCTACAATTTGAACCATGTGGCCAGCCCGTTTTGGTTTTAATTATTTTTGGAAAGGGTCTCATTCTTTTGGTAGCTGGGATTACAGATGTTAACCACAATACCTGTCATATTATTGAGAATGTGTCTTGAAATGTTTTACCTGTAAAGACTGAAGTAGGTAAATCTTAGTTACAAGCCGGGCAAGGCAAATTTAGAGTTAACACTTTGAGTTTGTTTTTTTGTTTTTTTTCATATATTTTTATTGTAATTAATAGAAGGGTTACATTATATTTGCCAGATAGAAGGTACAGTAATTCACGTACATTGATACCCTTACTCATGTCTTGGTCCCCACTTCCCTCCCCCACACCCACACCCCTCATCTTGTTTTCCCCCCTTTCCTATCCAACTTCAAATAACCAAATACAAATATATCCAATATATCAGATAACAAAGTAAGATACTGTAACAATATGAGATAATCAAGGGATAGTAAAAGAGATGAGAGATAACATAGTACGTTAAGGACAATAATCACTCATTATATGGCTTTTGTTTCTATATCCTATATATCCTTTCATTTAGCGTCATACTGTATGGCTTTATGTATCTAGGTTTTGCTCTATTGCAAATCTCTGCTAGGAGAGCCCAAGGTTTCTACTGATTATGACAAATGATGGAAACTATTGAGCCTATGTTCTTTTGAGTCTGGCTTACTTCACTTAATAAGATTTTTTCTAAGTCTTTCCATTTCCTAACAAATGGGGCAATGTCATTCTTTCTGACAGCAGCATAGAATTCCATTCTGTACATATACCACATCTTGTTGATCCACTCATCAACTGAGGGAGATCTGGGTTGGTTCCATACCTTTGCTATGGTGAATAGTGCTGCAATGAACATCGTTGTGCTAGTGGATTTAGTCTGACTTTGTTTCTAGACAATTGGGTAAATGCCTAGTAGTAGAATTGCTGGGTCATAGGGGAGCTCTATGTTTAGTCTTTTGAGGAACTGCCATACTGCTTTCCATAGTGGTTGAACAAGTTTGCACTCCCACCAGCACTGTAGTAGTGATCCCTCCTGGCCACATCCCCTCCAACATCTGTTGTTACTACTTTTCTTGATCATGGCCATTCTAACTGGAGTGAGGTGGAATCTTAGAGTTGTTTTGATTTGCATTTCTTTTACGACCAGAGATGGTGAGCATTTCTTCATGTGTCTATAGGTCATTTTTGTTTCTTCTTCAGAGAAGACTCTAAGTCTTTGGCCCATCTTTTAATGGGATGGTTGTTTCTTTGGAGATTAGTTTTGGGGTGATTCAATTTTTTGAGCTGTTGATATATTTTAGATATGAGGCCTTTATCCGTTGTGTGGTTGGTGAAGATCTTCTCTCATTCTGTAGGTTTCCTAATTAATTTACTAGCTATGTCCTTTGCTTTCAGTTTGTTCGAAAAAACTGGCAAAGAAAACCAACAACGGCTCATATAAGATTAGAATATCTGCTTAGAACCTCTGAGGCCCTGAATTTTGTCCCCCAGTAATAAAAGGTAGGAAGATCCTCACAAGAAAGACAAGCTATACAAAAAATTAAATCACTTCAAAACGAATCTCCAAAGAAACAACCATCCCATGGTTGGGCCAAAGACTTAAAGAGATTCTTCTCTGAAGAAGAAATAAAAATGGCCTATAGACACATGAAGAAATGCTCAACATCTCTGGCCATAAAAGAAATGCAAATCAAAACAACTCTAAGATTCCACCTCACTCCAGTTAGAATGGCAAGGATCAGGAAAACGAATAATAACAGATGCTGGAGGGGATGTGGCCAGGAGGGATCACTACTACACTGTTGGTGGGAGTGCAAACTCGTTCAACCACTATGGAAAGCAGTGTGGCAGTGCCTCAAAAAGCTAAACATAGAACTCCCCTATGACCCAGCAATTCCACTACTTGGCATTTACCCAACCATCCAGAAACAAGGGCATACTAAATCCACTAGCACAACAATGTTCATTGCAGCACTATTCACCATAGCAAAGATATGGAACCAACCCAGATGTCCCTCAGTTGATGAGTGGATCAACAAGTTGTGGTATTTGTACACAATGGAATTCTATGCTGCTGTCAGAAAGAATGACATTGCCCCATTTGTTAGGAAATGGAAAGACTTAGAAAAAATCATATTAAGTGAAGTAAGCCAGACTCAAAGGAACAGGCTCAATGGTTTCCCTTATTCGTCATAATCAGTAGAAACCTTGGGCTCTACTAGCAGAGATCTGCAATAGAGCAAAATCTTGATACATAAGGCCATATAGTATGAAGCCAATTGAAAGGACCTCCAGGATATAGAAACAAAAGCCATATAACGAATGATTGTTGTCCTTAATGTACTATGTTGTCTCTCATCTCCTTTGCTTTCCCTTGGTTATCTCATATTGTTATAGTATCTCACTTTGTTATCTGATATATTGAATTTATTTGTATTTGGTTATTTGAAATTTGATAGGGAAGGGAGGAAAACTAGATGGGGGGTGTGGGGGAAGGGAAATGGGAACCAAGACATGAGAGAGGGTATCAATGTTTGTGAAGTAATGTACCTTCTATCTGGTGAATATAATGTAATTCTTGTATTAATTGCAATAAAAATATATGAAAGAAAAAAAAGACAAGCTTTAGCCACATGGTTTCATTGGTGAATTCTATCAAAAATTTTAAAAAGGAAAAATCAGCAATCTTCAAATAAATCCATTCAAAAATGATGAATGAAGAGAAGACTGTGTAAGGAGAGTGCAATCATAGACTTTAATGTATATCCTAGAAAACTTTTAAAAGTGAGGGAAAAGCTAAGTTGGAAGGGATGGATGAAAATTTTGAAAGTGATGATAACATTGATCAAGATACATTGTATTCACAATTTGCTTTGTTGATAATATTTATACAACTATTTAAAGATTATGTGTGTATAATATATATATGAAAAGAAAACTTCCAAACACATTTATGTGGCCACTTAAAACACTGATAACAAAGACAAGGATATCAGAAGAAAAGAACATTACAAGTCATCCATTATCTCTGCTGAACATAGATGAAAATTTCTCAATGAAATAATACAAACCAAACAGGAAACAACATGAAAAGAAGTAGGTTAAAAGATGGGCTTTTTATTCTGGTATGAAAGATAGATTGATCAATTTGATAAGTCATATTAAATGAAAGAATAATAGAAACTCATGATTTTCTCAAAAATTGCAAAAAATTAGGCTGAATTTGACTTCTTTTCATGACAAAAATAAACTTTCAAGAAATTAGAAGTACTAAATGAAAGGATCTCTAGGATATGGAAAGCTTTATCTTGTGTGATTGTTGCTCTTAATGTACTATATTATTTCTCTTCTCCTTTGTTGCTCTTTGGCTATTGTTACTGTATCTGACTTTGTTACCTGGTATATTGTATATACCTTTATTCCTTTATTTGAAATAGGAAAGGGAAGAGGGGAAAACAAGATGATTAGGGAGGAGGGAAACAGGGACAAAAAACATAAGAAGGGGTATCAACATATGAGAAGTAATGCACCTACTATCTGGCAAATGTAATTCTAACCTCTCTGTACATTACCTTGATAATAAAAACAAAATAAAAAAAAGAAATTAGAAGTACAACATAATAAAAAGTTATGTTTTTGAAGACCACAGATAGGCCCATATTCAATAGGAAAAAGCTGTGAGCTCTCATTAATACACTTGTGAACAAGCTTTGCTTCATGTATGATTGGGAACAAGGAAAAACATTTGTTGTCATAACTTTTCTTCAACACAGAAATCCCACTTGGAGTAATGATCCAAGAGAAAGAGAAGTCACTTAAATAAAAACAGAGGAAAATATAATTGTCTTAAAGCACATTATGTCCTTAAAATTTACTAGGAGAGTATATCCTAAGTGGTTTTTGTACACAATTTAAAAATTCCAAAAGACTAAGTCCAGAGGGTTTTCTACACAGTTGAATAATTCAGTGTTCTTCAAGAGGAATTCCCCCTGCACATTAGCTTTACATTTCTATGAAAAAGTACTTGAATGAAACCATGTCTCTTAAAGGGAAGAGCATTATTTTGCTTCTCAGTCCAATGCTAAATGGCTCCATTGCTTTGGGCTTGAAGCAAGGCAGAATATCATGGCCGCAGGACTGTGCAGTAGAGGAAACTCCTCACCTTATCGTGGCCAGTGACCTATTTCCTCCATCTGGAACCACCCCAAATAACCATTCATTAATGAGCTCTTCCATAGATTAGTCCACGCCTGATAAATTTGGCATCCTCGTGGTCTACTCACCTCGGAATAGCACCACTAGTTGGCAACTAACCCCTCAACAAATAAGCCATTTAAGAGGATAGTTCCTATTTGAAGCATTAAACTCTGAGAGGATATGGAACTCCAAATCCCCTTCTCCTATATGTGATGTTATGCATCGCTTCCATCTGGCTATTCATCCATAGCTTCAGGAATAATATTCCTTGTACTATAACTGGTAAACGAAAGTCTAGTGTTTACTTGAATCTTGTGAACTACTCTAGCAACTTAATTGAATCTCAAGAGGAGATCATGGGAATCCAGAAGCACATTTGTATTTATTCTGCAGGAAAATCAATTTGTATTTATTCTAGGCACGAAAATCAGACTTAGCCTACAAGATTCCACCTGTGAGATTTAATGTAATCTTATGGTAGAAAGTGACAAAACTGAAGTTAGACAGTCTTCTAGAAAGTTGCTTGGGCTATGGAGAACTCCTAAACACATCTGGTTTTAGCCTTGAATGACCTTGGGGGAATAAAGAGTAGACATCATTTTCATTTCTCTCTCTCTCTCTCTCTCTCTCTCTCTCTCTCTCTCTCTCTCTCTCTCTCTCTCTCTCTCTCTCTCCATCCATTCTTATCAACCAACAGACATTTACTGATGGATTCTTGAGCCAGCTTGCCTGAGTCTGAATCTCAGCTCTGCCTGAGATTTTGGTTAAATTACCCAGTTCTGCACCTCATTTATGCATTCTTTCTTTTCACAGACTGTGAGATCCAGAAGTGGCCACACAAGGATTGAATGAGACAGTATACAATGTTCTCATTACTTGAATGACACAGAAACACTGATCCTTAAACATAAGCTATTGTCATTCATTCAACACCCAGCAAATCCATACCAGGTGCCTCCTATTTACAGCAAATGGCACCTTAGGCACTATAATCCAAGCTACTAAGGGAATTGAAATCTCAGGATTGAGTTTCAAAGCCAGCCTGGCCAGAGAAATCTGTGAGACTCTTCTTATCTCAAATTAACTGGCCAAAAACAAAAGCAAAAATGTGTGAGGGTGTGCCAGCCTGAACAAAGAAGATGAGCAAGTATGAGGAGGCACTGAGTTCAAGCCTCAGTAAGAGGCACACAAAAAAGACACTAATGTGGAATATATTAACATGCATGACAAATATGATCATTGCTCTCATGTAGCTTTTTGGACAAAAGGAGCAGGCAAACATGCAAACGATTATTTCTAAATAAATTACTATTGTTTTGGTTTTAAATAGGAAGTGGATCCATTTTTCTGTAATTTATGATGTGCTTTCCCTCCTAGAAAATACTTGATAACTAGAGAGGACCCCAAGAGATATTATTTTCCCTAGTTGGTACTTCTGATAGAACAATAAAAGCAACAAATGGCTTCAAAGTTCTTTTTGGTAGCTAAGCTAATGCTGAGCCATTCTCCCCTGCCAACCCCTGTTTCCATTCCATTTATTCTTTACTATTGTGAAACACATACACACACACACACATACACACACATACAAACACACACACACACACACATGCATGCATGTGCACACAGAGGGAAGGAGGGAGAGAGAGAAGAGGAGATCAATAAGGAAAATGTTTCTGAAACAGGAAGAAAGAGAGACAAAGCTGTCTAAAACTGAGCCAGAATATTTGTTATAGAATTTATGTTATAAATTTTTTAAATTCTCAAACAGAATTTTGATTGCTTTCATGTATATACTTCAATCTTCCTTTTAAAAGGAAGAAATCAAAGTACAGTGTCTCTACAGATATGCCAGTGAAATGAAAATGTTAGCATTTTTAGATGATATGCTGTAGCTGGAAGCTGTAGAGGTCATATTCTTGCATATGAGAGAGCAAACCAGTGGTGGTTGTGGGTGGGTTATCTTGTATCTCCAGGGTTCCTTCACCAAGTATGTTATGGAAAGAAAAAGAGCATTTTCTTGCAGTTGTCATTCATTATTTATTTTTTCTTCTTTAATTATTTGTGGAAATTCCTGACAGCTTCACATTCAGCCAGTGTTACCGACAGTCAAGTGAAGGAAAGGGGAGACAAAGCTCTGATGGAGGAGGAGAACCTGATATCAGCACTCTGTGGCTACTAAGGCAGAGCTGCACACTTAAAAATAACTTGATTTAAGCAGGAAGATAATGTATTTCTTAAAAATGTTGACAGTGGTGTGGTTTACTGTCTTTCCTGAGAAATGGTTTGAGAATATTTTCTACTGATGAAAGAAAAGCTCTCTTGGCAGCTCACTATATTTGGAGGATTTTTTTTTCCCATTCTGGTCCAAGTGTTCCATTGTTGCTCTCTGGGTGGAACCTTGTAGATCCCTAAGAAAAGACAATGTTTGGTTGTGAACTAAGGTCATGACTCTGTGATATTGATGATTTAGGAAAGTTAATCTAGTAGTATAAAGATTTGATGGAGCCCATCCATTCATCATTTATCATTCCATGAATATATTCACCAATACAGAGTGCCAGATACTTTGTTCAATATTTAATTAGGATCCTGTTTAAGTAATGCAGTTTGAAAGAATAAGGATTTGAATAGAATAGCAGCTCTCATATCTTCCTAACTCCTACAAGTTGCTTTAAAAAAAACAAAAAAGTTTATTTTAATTGGTACATACAAATGACACAGGTTTCTGGGATAGCATAGAATGGTGAAATATATGTATACACTGTGCGTGTCAAATCAGAGCATGGGTGACATCTCCTCAAATTATGTTGGAGGAATTGTTTTCAACTTTTTCATGATCCATTTTCTTTGTTATTGAATAATTTGCTTTTAAAATCAGCTCAGTAATAGCTACTGTGGATGTAATTTTAACCATCAGTAGATTTACTGACTGTGAGCAATAAAACCTATTTTAAACACTGCCTTTATTTGTGGCCTTATTCTTGTGGGCACTTCTAGCACCTGGGTCACACCTAACATTGTAAAGGAGGCTCTCCAGCTTATAGTATGACTCCAGTGACTCAAATCCTGTCATTCCTACTCCTTCCTGAAATGGGAAAGGCAATTGTTGCTATTCCCATTTTACAGATTAAGGGAGGAAAAAACCCACAAGTCTCAATGAGGCTTAAAATAGCTTCTTGACTATTTCCTGGTGGAGTAGGGGCCTTAACATATCTGCCTGGAAAGCTTACATTCTTCAGAGTTTTACTTACTTTGTTCCTCTTTTCATACAAACTTGACCTTAAGGAGTAGCACAATGACAATTACAATTCTTCTAAATTGATACCAAAATGGGAAGCCGAGGTTGTGCCTTCTTTTATATCAGCTCCCAGAGGATTTCTTTGAGCAGCTTCTGACAATACAATGAGCCCACAGACAGGCATTATCTGCTCCTGCTCCTCGCACCAGGACCTCCAGCTTCCTCGTTTGCTGTGCACATCACACGCCTCTCTTTGAAGGGAATCCCATTTTCCCACCTGCATCCATCATTCAGCTGTCATCCCATTCAACTGGTGAGGTTTTTAACTAGATGATTTTCTTTTTAATCTTTCTTGGCTAACCTTGTCGCTCAAGGTCTTTGCTCTAACTACAATTATAAAGCTTGCTCATTTTCTGGCCCCCAGTTCAACCCCTTGAGAATAGCAATTAACACAGGCACCTGTTTTGTTGAGTTTTTCTTTTTACATATTAAAGGGCAGAGGCAAACCTGCCCTGGTTGGGCTGAGCATCCTTTTGATCTTGCAGACGCTTCACAACAATGTACCCATCCCGCACAACCTGAGCAGGGTAATTTCGGGATGGTTTAAGGAGGTACCTGTGTGCTTGGGGTTTGAAGAGAGACCCATTACAGGGAGAGCATGACCCCTTCTCAAATACCTCTCAGAGCAGCAGATGTAAGCTGCTGAAATGGCACCTCCTCTTGTAATGCAAAGGATGAAAGCAGCTCTGAGCAGGAACAAAGATCCATGCTCCCATAAAGCATAGCATTTCCCCATTGCCCGTGAATTGACTACATGGCTCTGTTCGGTTTTGCTAAGATTACACGAAATGTAATTACATCCACACTATTCACCTGGGATCCTGAGCAGGGATGCTAATGTAGCCTCCCTGGGGTAGGAAGGCATTGGAAACGAGGGTTTGCGGGGGAGGGGGGGACACTTTTCCTTGGATTCCCCATGCAGCCTGCTTTCCTCACTTGAGCGCTGTGTCTTTCTGTGAGGCTCTAGAAACCCACAGTCTCTCCATATGGGAGCACATGTGTGTGTCGTTGATAGTGTTGGTGTTAGTGGACTTCCTGATCTCCTCTTCCCTCTTTTCCTAGTCCAAGAAGCCTTGTGGAATACCCCTGGATTATCTTCAAACATAATTTGATTTAGGACTAGCTTTCTTTTTTTTTTCTTTTTCATATATTTTTATTGTAATTAATAGAAGGGTTACATGATGTTTGCCAGATAGATGGTGCATTAATTCCCATACATTGATACCCTTTCACATGTCTTGGTCCCCATTTCCTTCCCCCACACCCCCACCCTTCATCTTGTTTTCCCCTTTCCCTATCCAATTTCAAATAACCAAATACAAATATATCTGATATATCAGGTAACAAAGTGAGATACTGTAACAATATGAGATACCCAAGGGACAGCAAAAGAGATGAGAGATAACATAGTACCTTAAGAACAACAATCATTCATTATATGGCTTATGTTTCTATATCCTAGAGATCCTTTCATTTAGCGTCCTACTATATGGCCTTATGTATCAAGGTTTTGCTCTATTGCAAATCTCTGCTAGGAGAGCCCAAGGTTTCTACTGATTATGACAAATGAGGGAAACCATTGAGCCTAAGTTCCTTTGAGTCTGGCTTACTTCACTTAATATGATCTTTTCTAAGTCTTTCCATTTCCTAACAAATAGGGCAATGTCAGTGTAGCTTTATTTTATTTAATTTTCCTTTATGTTTTCTTGACACAGAATGGTACATAGTGATAAAGTACAATGCCATGTTTACATAGTTTACATGTACAATACATGTGTACATAGTGTAATCATCAAATTTTGGAGTAATTAGCATATCTATCATGACATGCATTTAGCTTTATTTTTTTTTTTCGTGGTGAGGGAATTGACCCCAGTAACACACCCCTGTAAACCTCTGCACCCAGAAGGCTAAAGCAGGAGGATGGTTGAGTTCAAGGGCATCCTGGACAACATAATGAAACTGAGGCTAGTCTGAGCTATGAGGGAGACCTGTCTCCAAAAATCAAATTCTGGGGATGCAGCTCAGTAGTAGAATACATGCTCAAGGCCCTGGGTTTGATTTCTAACCTGATAAATAGTAATATTATGTTTTTTAACTTCTCTTTTAAAATAGCCAATAAATATTAGAGGGTAGTTTTATTATGAAATAGGAGTAAACCAAGTAATATGAATGTAGATCTAAAATGACAACTCAAAATATCTCAAGGCTAGTATTTCATGCCTCAAATGTTCCATACAGGTGTATACGTTTCAGTTCATGAATACAAAACAAATGATGCTGTGGGTGCATGCATGTGTGTGGCTTCAGGTAAAATTTATACGGGTTAAATACTAGTTGTTGCTCGGAGCTGGTGGCTTACCCTGAAATCCTGGCGATTCAGGAGGCTGAGATCTGAGGATCATGATTTCAAGCCAGGTTGGGCTGAAAAGTCCCTGGGAGACTCTTCTCTTCAATTAACCAACAGAAAACTGGGATTGGCAGTGTGGTTCAAAGCAGTAGAGTGCTAAACTTGAACAAAAGAGCTCAGGGAAAGCACCCAGGTCCTGAGTTCAATCCTCATGATTCATAAAGGAAAAAAAATTGTTTAGCCATTAGCACTGTCATTCCAGTGGCTCCATTTATGAAAAAGTTATATGACTCAGAGAAGTATTAAGATCTTTATGTGACTTACTTTAAAAAAACATTTTTAATTGAAGTCATAAAGAAGGAGCAAAATAATACAACATAAGGAGAAAAAAAATATATAATTACATGGACTTTATGGGATTGTAGCAAAGATGATAAATAACACAGTTTTCCAAAGAATTTCTCGAAGAAAAAGGTTGCAACTAAAAGTTTCCTAATAGTAAAGAAAATGATGCTGAGAGTTGTTTTTTAAATGTGGGAATAATTGCAAGCAGAAAAACTAACTTCCGTAAGAAAAATATGAAAGAGAACATAATCATATCACATGCTCATTTGTCATATTTGCATAGGAATAATAATGAATCATAATACAGAATAATGATTTAATCAAAATTATAATCAAAATTATTGGGAAGATAGAGAAAGCTAAGTAATTAGTGTGAAAAATCTAAGTCTGGAAACTCACTAGAAATGATGTGAAAGTGAGAACAGAAGCATAAACATGTTACCCTGAAATATAAGAATATGTGACTCTTTAAAGAAATAACTTAGAAACTCAAAATGGGTGGACAGAGGATCTCATCAGCAATGAAGGGTGGCAAACTTATGTGTTGATGGCTTTGAAACCTTTAGTCGAAAACAGTCTGCATAGACCAAGACATTCAATTGTTTTCTTACCTGTCTTGAGTAGTCAGCAGTCTTTCTCCAGCAGCAGCACAGTACCTAGCGTGCAGCAGGCTTTAATAAGCAGCCACTGAACTTGTGAAAGGGGAAGAGACATGGCCGTGTTATAGAGGAGCCTTCTGCAGAACACATGGAACATATAGAGGAAATGTCACAGACAAGCTTGTCCTCGGTCATGTTCACTCGCTCCTGGAGGTAGCAGACCTGCTGACTTGAATTACACCATCTCTCCACTCTCCCTAGATAACTCAGCAGCATGTAGGAAGAAGGAGTGACAACTGTGGTAGCAGAAACAAGTGCATCATCTTCAAATGACCCACACATAACAAGAATCTTGAGAAACAGCCAATCTAGAAAATAACCCAGATTGCTATACCACTTAGGAAAAAAACGTAGCATGAAGATAAATTTGAATGCAAGAACCAATTCTTATTCTTATTTATCTTGGAAAATCATTTCACCTATTTCTGCTGGTTTATTCAACTTCAAAATGATAATAATAGCACTGACTTTCTAAAATATAAGAAAAAATACTGTGAAACTTTAGAGCCAACATCCAATACAAAACAGAGAACTATTATTATTTTAGTTAGATGTCAATAAAAATTTTCTGAGTCAGATGTGAGTGGTTAGTGACTGCTATTCTAGCCACTCAGGAGACTGAGATCTGAGAATCCTGGTTCAAAGCTAATCTGGGCAGAAAAGTCTCTGAGACTCTTATCTCCAATTAATAACACACACACACACACACACACACACACACACACTCTCATGTGAGAGTGTGGGTACACACACATGCAAAGTGGCAAAGTGGAGCTATGGCTCAAGTGATAAAGTGACGGCCTTGAGCAAGAAATAAACAACAAAAAATGGGACAGCACAGGCCCTGAGTGCAACCCCCAGGACTGGTACAAAAAGGAAAGAAAAAATCCCTGAGTCTGGGAAATTTGTCTGTTTTGTTGCCAGAAACTAAAACATTGCCTTGGCACATGGAAAACAGCTGATGAATATTTGATAAGTGAATAAATCAATAAATGATCATTTCAAAAGAAAAGTATTTTATTTGTGGACTGACTTCTTTAGAATACAAAGTTCAGCTTTGATATACTTATTAGAGTATCTTACATAGACTCTGTTTCCTGGGAATCAATTTCCTCATAGAATTACACTAGTTATCTCCAGAAAAATACCTATTCAGTTATAGCTTATGTTACCTGAGATACTGCTCAGATCAGATTTTGATAGTCTACAAATTTCATCATGACTGATGTGGAGAAGATAGTGAAAGGGTCACAGAATCCTTACTCAACAATTCCCAATATATGCTGACAGCTTGATGCTATTTCATTTAATATTAATCTGTAAAGAAAATACCTTTATGATTTTTAATCACTCCCTTTCCTAATGAGAAAAAAATTACTATCGATGATAGAATATTTTTCTGCAATCTAAACATGTTACAATTTTTGGTCACTCTGAGAAGAATCACTCTTTTGATATCCCCTTTAGATCACACAGGTCTAAGCAAGGTAGTTTCCTTGACAGAGGGGAAGCAATTCAGAATGTTCTAGAATTCTTACATTAGTGCAAAGCATATTTCCCTGGGACTGTCGCTTTATAACCTCTGCTCACAAAAATCAGATTATTATAATGGGCAAACAAAAACAGCTTAGCTCCTTTTTTTTCTGACTCTTCTTGACCCCCCCACCCCCACTACTCCTTTCTTCTAAATGTATTCCTTCTACTGTTCTTGGCCATCTGGAGAACATAAACAACCATTTTAGAACCCAGATGCCTACCATTGAAAATTTGCTAATTGAGTTATGCTGCAGTCAGCTGCAACAGAGCTACACTGATGCCCTGGCATGTCCCATTGTGCTGCTGGAGAGACACAGAGATTCCAGGGCTTCCAGGGGGAGGTGTTCTGTTGAGAGAAACACATCCTCCCTTCTTCCAGTTTCCCATGTGCTGGCATTTTTCATTGATGTTGGAAAAACACATGGCCAGCACATGTCTGTGAATAATGAGTTGCCATTGTGTAAGATATCTATCAGACTATAGAACTTCTGTAAAACAAAACACCGGTTACATCTTTTTTTGATGGGAACGTTTCTTTAAGCCAAATTATAGACTAAATGCAATGATATTGGGAGAAAGGAAATGACTGTCTTGTTCATATCATAGATATACATGTCTCTTTCCCAAGTTTAATTAACAAATGTATTTTGTGTATTATTGTTGTTATTTGTTTCTCTTCTTTTTCACACACACACACACACACACACACACACACACACACACACACACAAATAATTCTTAAGTATCATACTCATATTCTCATTCCAACTTCAGATTGGAACTGTATTACCCTCAGTGTTTAAGGATTCAAATCCCAGCAAGGTTATAGTGTATGTCTCTATAAATAAATGGTTTTCAATCTAAGGCTATGGTTTCAGTATTCTTAAATTAATTCCTAACTCTCTTAATCATGTGGTTTTATCTTCATTTATTCACTCATCCATTCATCCAGAGTAGTATGTGCTACAGTCCGTGAACACAGTTATTAGAGTCAAATTTTATAGTAAGACTTTTGGTGGTGGCCGGGACCTACCTCATTAGCTAAACTCTCAGAGCATTTTGTATGTGAACAACTTTTGGAAATAGGAGAAATAATAGTAATTGACTCCTTTAATGACAATTCAGAAACAGAATTTTCTTTTTCAGATCCAAGAAAATGTCTTATTAAGGCAAATGTACAAACCAGTATTACTCAGAAGTGTTCTTTCAGTTCATTCAATATATGATGCTAAGCACTTTACTAATGCCTGTAGCCAGTGCTGAATGGTCATATGGAAACAAGGTTCATTTGGCCAGCTGTATGAGGAGTTTATTGAATTCCAGTAGAAAACATGGATATGGGAGAAAATTAGGCCACACAGAGAGCAGATCCTAATAGAAGGTAATCAGAGTACAGGTGTGGACAAAAGCCATCTGCCTAAGCAAAGTTTCACAGGGAGATTATACTCTAAAATAGTCTGTTAATGGGTAACAAAGATTTACATACACACACACACACACACACACACGTAGAAAGGATAACAAACAGAACACATAAAGACACACAGACATAGGAATGTCAGCATTTCAGCTAGATGAGATGTCTGGTTGGAGAAAGGACATTAGGAGGATTCCTGGAGATGAGGCAGAGATGATCATTGAAGGCTATGTTCTATGACATAAAATTTGCACTATCCTAAGCAAAATGGATGACTACAGGTGGATGAAAGTAGAACAGTGGCATACATGGTCAGATGCATCTTTTCTGAGCTGTAACCCAGTGTCAGAATAAGCAGAATGAAAGGAAAAAGGAAGATAGGCAAGAGGAAGAAGGGAAAATCTAAATCTAAGTGGGGAACATGGGAAAACATTCTGTCCATAGGATGTGAAGAGTCATGGTCCAAAAAAGAAAGAATTTATTGCCATTTGATTTTCCAGCTTTTGTTATGATTGTTTTTAAATTCACTGTGTTAAGTTAGCAAATATTAAGACACTTCTATAAGAAACACAAGGTTAAGATTTCGTGAGCCTCTTGTCACTAAATTTTTGTCAACTGAATATATAACCAGGTCTTACATGTGTTTCTGTTTAATGACATCTTACTAGATAGATGATAGCTCATGAGATAAACATATGGACAACTGATGAGAGATAAATTGGTAATGTAGTAATAGGTAATGAAGTATAGATATGGTCAATAGCTAGAGAGATAGATATTTAGATAGACAGACAGATAAATGGTCAGTAGCAAGCTTACCTAATTAACAAGCATTATCTATAAGGGAGATCACAGCCTTCTTTCAATTGGAATTCTAGACAGCACTTCAGAACTCCACTTGTAGACCATTAAAAATATCAATATAACCAACAAAAATGCAAAAAAAATGGGGCAAAATAGACCAATGAAAGGATAATTTCAGGAAATGCAAGAGACAAGGAATGATTATAGTAGTCTAGATGATGAACTGATAAAGCCACACACATGACTGGGGTCCTTGCTGCATAAGTATAAAAGCATCCACAAATATTATGGAAGAAAATGGCTAAAATTTGGCAATTTGACACTATGAGAGGACTGCTGAGAGGCTGGTGGCACCATTGACTAAAACCAGAAACCCTATAGGGAAAGTATAGTTTAGGGAGTGAATACATGAGAAGAATAGTTAGAAATGAAATAGGTGAAAGTATAAACAGAGAGCTGACAATGAAGTGCTTAATCATGTGAGCACATCATAGAAGATCAGGTGAAGATGTCCTATAGACAGCTGATGAAAGAAAATGGAATTTGAAAATCAAAGTTGAGGAAGAAAAGACTTTTGGAGATACTGGTCTTGTCAGATTCACTTTGAATAGATCCCATCCCAAGAACAATAACTGATTTTCTGTAGTGAATCATATTGTTACATAAAGGAAAAGAAAGCAGGATGAGTTGGGGGTGTGGCTCGAGTTGTCTAGAGAACTTGTCTAACAAGTGAAAGGTCTTAATTTTAAACTCTAGTAATGACAAGAGAAGAAGGAAAGGTAAGGAATCAACGAAAGAGAAGAAAAGAGAGGAGGGGAGAAGAGAGAAGAGGAGAGCAGAGGAGGGGAGAAGAGAGGAGAGGATGGGTGGGGAGGAGACAGGAGGGGAGTGAAGAGGAGAGGAGGGGAAAGGAAGAAGGAAAGGGAAGAGAAGAGAAGGGAAGGGGAGGGGAGGGGAAGGGAAGGGAGGGGAGGGGAGGGAAGGGAAGGGAAGGGAAAGGAAGGGAAAGGAAGGGAAGGGAAGGGAAGGGGAGTCATGCTTTGAAAGATGCGCACTCTGAAGGAGGAAAATGTCTGATAGAGTACTGAACTTTGAAATGTGATGGTATCTTATAGAAGAGACATGCTGTTTAAAATGATCAATTTCAAAGTAGACTTGAAGTTTCCTGAAATTATGCAAAGTTTATTTTAGAAAAGAACCAAGGGAATGGGAATCCTTGGTAGAAATTCAAAGCTGAAACACAGAGGCTACAGAAGAGCAGGCAAGAAAACACGCCACCCTTTGCCACATGGGTCCTAGTAGTACAATGGAAGTAGAGGTCACCTTGAGAAAAGAGGATGCCCTACTGTTCTCTGGAACAGGTGAAAAGGGTGAATTTCATAAAGAGAGATTCTCTAAACATACTACAGTTGCAAGCTTTCAGCCTCCTTCCCCTGTGATTCCTGGGAGAATTTTATATGGCTCTTACACAGCTTTATTTAGGATTGGAGGGGAGCCAACTGTCTATTGTTCAAGTTCACAATTTAGCTAAAGATGGAAATTCACACAAGGCCATCCTGAGGAGCAATCCTCAGTGTGGGACTTTGGTAATAAAAAAAATTAAAAAAATATGTATATACTACATTCTAGGACAAACATGCTACCCAGCAAGGCAAAGATGTTCAAAACAAACAAACAAATCAGTCAGCCAGAAAATGGATCTTTGTTTTAAGTGTTTACTGCAGGAAAGATAGCTGCTACAAAGTTTCAGAGTAGTGGTAAGCATCCTTGCCCTCATTCATTATTTTGCTTAATTAAAAGAGAAGACCCATCCCATGGTTGTGACATTTTCATGTAATTAGGGAGGCTCACCTTGATCTCCATAAGTTAGAATTTCTTTAAAAATTTAGAATTTTGAAAATGAAAAAAGGAAAAATCTTAGTGTTCACTAAAATATATACTAGAAATTTTAAGAGACTAACACAAACTTGGCAAAGAAAATTAAGTAGTTCTGTGATCTTTGGCATGTCCTTCTGTTTATTTACATTAATTGAAAAATGAAAATGTGACAGGTGTTGAAGGCTCAAGCCTGTAGTCCTAATGATAGCATACTCAAAAGCTAGCCAGAACAAGAAAAACCATGAGACTTTTATCTTCAATAAACTATCAAAAAGCAGGAGATGGAGTGGTGGCTCAAGTGGTAGACACTAGTCTTGAGCAGAAAAGCTTAGGGACTGCACCCAGGCCTTGAGTTAAATCCCCAGGACAAGGAAGGAAAGAAGGAAGGAAGGAAGGAAGGAAGGAAGGAAGGAAGGAAGGAAGGAAGGAAGGAAGGAAGAAGGAAGAAGGAAGGAAGCTTGGAAAGGAGAAAAAGAAAGAAAAGAGAAAAGGAATTTATGAGACCATGCTTGTACTGGTATACAATAAAGCCATGCTTGTCTCTTTCTGGAGGAAAATGGGCCCCTGACTAACATCCACCAAAGACCCTGAGGAGCTATAGCCAGTGGAAGGTAGATAATGACAAGTCAGTGTCTGTCTGGGACATGTGTCTGTCTTCTGAAATCAGTGGAGCACGCAATTCTTGGAAACAAGGCCTACCAGGCCTCCAGCATGATCCTCAGGACTCTGATGTTAAGGACCTGTTTGGTATCTTCTGAGGCCCTCAGGCAGAATGTGGGCAAAGTGGGGTCACAGTTCATTATGTGACTACCTTTGCATGGCCTGGACTTCCCCCGAGTGATAACGCCCCACCCTCATTCTGAGATTTACTGTTAAGGAATGTCTCCTTCCAAGTCAAGGACAGTGACTCACAGGGACCCAAATGATATGCTTAGGAGAGCTTGCTATCTCAGGAGTGGTCTTCAGTTCCCCCACGAGAATTGAAAGATGCACCTAAGTAGGTCACTAGTCTAAGATTTTTACTGAAATTTCACTTATATTCAACACCACAGTCCAAACAATGCCTAATTCGGGATCCTCCAACATTCCACCGTTTGTATCATTTGAAATTTTAGACACCAAGGCCCAGTCTATGTGACTCAGATGTTGTACCCAGAGAGCTTACATCCTCAGCCTGGTCACAGTCATTGATGCCCTTGAAATCAGGATTCTCTTGGGAACCAGTCAGTTTCCCAGGAAAACTCCTCCCTACCTGAGCAGCCCACATCTCTTTATATTAAGTGAGATCATATATAAACCCAACATGACAACAAGGGCCCATAAATAGGAGCTTAAGGCTCTTTGTTTTTTTTGCATTATATTTACTTTTGACCATGATGATGATTGGGTTGGAGAACAGAATTGGCAGAAATACACTCAGAGAAAGCTCACAAATTCTAATTCCCACAAACACTAAACAAGAAGCTGCATGTTGTGGTGGCTCTCAGCCTGTAATCCTAAAAACTTCTGAGATGGAGATCAGGCAATCCTGGCATTAAGGAGAGCCCGACATTAAGTTTGCAAGACTCTATCTCAGACAGTGGGTAGGCAAACTGCCAGCCTCCTGTGATCCCATTGAATGACGCGGGGGGCGGGGGGGAAGCTCAGTAGCTAGGAGTGTTGGCACATATCTAGCTCCAGTAGGAAGCCCAAGTGAAGCCATGTAGTTAGATCAGCCTGGATAGAAAGCAAGATGCTGCCCTGAAAATAATCCATGTAAAAGGGGCTGGATTGTATGGCTCAAGTGCGAGGGTGTCTGCCTAACAAGCAGGGCAACTTGAATTCACTTGCCAGTACCACCAGCACCACCACCAAAATAAAAAAAAAAAAAAAAAAAAAAAGAGCCACAACATTGCATTTGACTTGAGGGTGAGGTCTGATTGTACCATGCATGACCTAAGTGAGGTTCTGTAATATTGCCATTTTTGTAGTAGTTCTAAAGCACTTTCAGTTTCTCTAGAGGAAACCTCCACACAATTCTGCCATGGGTTGTTTTAAGTAAGTCTTTGAGGTGACAGCTCAAAGAGTATTGAATCCAAAAGACTCTACACTTCCTCCAAACTCTGTTTTGTAGGGAGGGAAAAATTTTCTCAGCACTACATTCTTGGGGATATTATACCACAACTTATGAAGTCTTTAAATGTTGTGCTTGTTTTAAATTTCACGTAACATACTGTACTATGTTCAAGTAAGATCTGAAACTGAATTCCATTTTCTTCACACATAGCTATGCTTAATTGCACACAAAATTTATACAATTTTTGCCCAATTAAGACCAAGGTAGAACAATCAAAAGTAAGTCAAATCAATTGAGTGCTACACTTGTAATAACATTTTGTGTGCTGTGTAGTATTCTATTTTGTTTTATTTCTTTATTTTCTTTCTTTCTTTTATTTATTTATTTTTTTTGTCGATTATGAGGCTTGAACTCTGGGCCTGGGTGCTGTCTCTGAGCTATTCAGCTCAAGGTACCACCCTACCCTTACAGCCACAGAACACTTCCTGTTTTCTACTGGTTAATTGGAGATAAGATTCTTATGGACTATAGTCCTGAGGTTGGCTTGGAACTGCGATCCTCAGATCTCAGCCTCCAGAGTGGCTAGGATTGCAGGTGTGAGCCACCATATCCAGCTTTTGCTTTATTGTTTTAAATCAGCCTTGAAAGAACTTTGGACTTAAACCATTAACTTCTCAGCTTGAGAACATTTTACACAGATTGTACTTTACCTTAGTAAATGAGCCTTGATCAATGAAGGAAGATCAGCTCATCAGCTTGTCATTTCAGATTCTTTTCCAAATAGTTGGAATTGTTTCCTTATCTGTAAAATGAATTATGTTATAAATCACAGTAATTCCTCTACTGTCTGTAGGACATGGGTGTATATAAAGTTTTAAAAATACACTTCTACTCAGCTTATGATTTTATCTGCCACAATTTTTTTCACTTGGGTCATTTATTACTGAAATCTATAAGTTGACATAATAAAATATTTCTATAAATGAGCTGAACTTCATTTAAACAAAGGTAATCCAGTTATTATATTATCTGAGAATTGACTTAGTAATTGAGTATTTCCAATGATTTTGAGTACTCTTTTGGGACTATAATCCTTTTATTAAAATCATTTCCTCAAGAAAAATCCAAAATACTTTATTAATAACTTAAAGACTTTATGAGCTTTACTACATTCAACTCTGATAATTTAGAATGATTCACCTTTGTGAGGTAAGGTAGTGCACAGAGTCTAAGGCAGGAGGAGCGGCAAATGGAGGCTAGTCATATGGACAACAAGACTTTGTCTCAAAAGAAACAATAAAACAAAACAAATGCTTCTCCTTTTGTAATTGTATAAACAATCCTGAAATGAATACTTCACCCACAAACTCTTATTTGCCCTTCTATACTTCTGTACTTCAAGAGGCAAATTGCAAAGTACAGAAATTATTCATAAGCAGAGCCATCACATATGATGTGTTTGTGACTACATATATTTTTAAAATTATTTTGGATGCTCAGAGGACCAAAGCAAGTTGATCTCCCTATTAATTAAGTTTTCCTATTAAATTCTAAAAATAAATAAATAAGGCTTGGCTCAAACAAATTTTTTCAATTGATTCTTTTTTAAGAGTTGTTGAGGAAGAATGTATTACAATTCTACAACTGAAAAATTTTTTGTCATAATATACTACCCAAAATAAAAGATCCTCTCTCCTTCTCTCTCTCTCTCTCTCTCTCTCTCTCTCTCTCTCTCTCTCTCTCTCTCTCTCTCTCTCTCTCTTTCTCTCTTTCTCTCTAAATATATGTGTTTATATATATATGTGTGTGTATACATACATTTTATAGGTATATATGTATAAACATATATATACATATCTCTATATATATTATATATAATACAGAGGAACTGGACGTCATTTTATAAATAAGCACGAACATCTTCTTAATAGTATACAATACTAATGAAACAATTGCACAAACTCATGCTTGCGTTCTGCACAAGCATTATCACATAATCCTGAAATAGTAATAAATGTGTTCTGTAAAATGACATAAATGATTTGAGCATGACAACAAAAATGATCAGTGACTACCAGCATACACTCTTACATTTTCTATCCAATACAAACATCTTTCAAGGTTTGGATTTGTGACCATTAATAGAATCAAGATTCCAAATACATAAAATATCAAAAATCATATCTTACTTATTTTCTTACTGAATGTTACTACTAATGTGTTTGAACCAAGATTTTTTCTGATACTAAAATTAACGAACAAGTAATAAACTTGAAAGTTTATAAAACAAAGAAAATAACAAGGTACCCGTAGTCACATTGTGTAGCAATATTGTTTTAGACATTGTTTCATAATTACTTCATTTTTTTCTACAGATTATGTTCTTCTGATTGCCTTCCTACCTATTCTTCATTTAGTATTTGTAATCACACTGTATATATAATTTTGTGTGCTGCCTTATGCTCAATATTACTGATTATTAAAAGCATTTTCATGTCATTAAGGCACTCTTCATTTTTAATTACTACATAAATATTCTATTGTGCAACTGTACCATAATTTACTTCCTCAATTCAGGATCTTTAAGGAGATTTTATTTGCCACTGCATGAGTAATACTACAGTAAACAGTCTTACTTCCAATAATTTTGCATTATTAATTATTTTCTAATAATAGATTTCTATAAGTAGAGTTAATGGTCATAAGCTACAAATGTTTTTATGGATGCTCAAGCTACATTATGATGAATGATTACTATTTTATTATAGAAGTGTTATAGATGTTATAAGTCAGGTATTGGGTATAGTTTTTCTTTTAACAATGTCACCACTTCCCCCATTTTCTCACAGTGTTTTCCCTCTAGACCCCTCTCCCCTCAAGTTGTGTAGTTCATTTTCAACACAGTGTTTAGTGAGTGTCACTGCTGAATTAGCTCACTGTTTGTCCCACTGTTTCTGTATTTCCCCTTGCCCTCCAGAAATCAGATAAACTTACATACAAGACAAATAGTACAGAAAACAAAAAGAGTACAAAAGGGGAAAAACAATAAAATAAGCCACAGAATGGAAAATAAATCCCTCTTCTTTCCATTTCTTTGAGTTTATTTCAATAAGCTTCATTTTATAAGATCGTATGCACATAGCTATTGAATCCTTGTGAACTTCTAAACATATCCTTCCTTGTCTCATTGTGTGAATACTTAGAATTCTATTTAATCATGTTCAAGTGTAATTACTTGTCTTTTGGTATCCATTGGATTTACTTCTAGATTTCCAAGTACATTCTAATTTTGACAAATAGAGGATCCTCCATAGTGATTTCCAGAATGGGTGAACAAGTTTACAATCCTACCAAAAGTGTAACTTCTTGGTCACATCCCTGCCAGCATCTATTATTGTTCATTTTCCTGAAAATGTCAATTCCAACTGGAATGACGTGGAACGGCAATGCTGTTTTGATTTGTGTTTATTTTATGGCCAGAGACGTTGAACATTACTTCATATGTCTATTGGCCTTAATTATTTCTTCTTCTAAAAAGTCCATCTTTAAGTCTTTAGCCCATTTATTAATTGGGTTGTTATGTATTTAAGGATTTGATTGGGGGGCTTAATTTTGAGCTCTTGAGTATATTTTAGATATGAAGCCCTTGTCTGGTGTATAGCTAGTAAAGTTTTCTTATTCTGTGGACTTATGTAGTAGCTTGTTACCGATGTCCTTTGCCATGTAGCACTTCTTCAGTTTGATGCAATCCCATTTATCCAATCTTTCTTTGATTTGATGTGATTCTGAATCTTAGGAAACTTTTGACCTGTGCCCTAGTGTTTCCCCTGCCCCTTCCTATAATATTTCTATGGTATCTTGTCTTACATTGAGGTTTTCTTTAATTCATTTTGAACTGATTCTGATGCAGGATGAAGCACAAGGAGCTAGCTTCCATTTCCTGTATGTATATAGCCAATTCCGCCATCACAATTTGTTCAAGAGGCTGTCATTCTTCTATCCTGTGTTTTGGGCCCACTTATAAAATATTAGGTGGATATAGATCTGCAAATTTACTTCTGGATCTTCTATTCCATTGGTTCCAGGCTCATTCTTATTCCAATACCAAACCTTTTTTATTTTTTTAATTAATTTTGCTTTGTAATGGAGTTTGAAGTTTGGTACTTATATTACTCTAGCACTATTGGATTGTTTTTGTTATTCAGGGTCTTCTATTATTCCATATGAGTTTTTAGATTGCTTCTTCTATGTAATTGAAGAATATTGCTGGAATTTTGAGGGGAATTGCATTGTATTTGGCGATAGGTTTTGGCCATATTTTACTTCCTTCCCTCTTTGTGTTTGTCTCTTGCCTTATTGCTCTTGATAGGAAATCCAGTACTTTTTTGAAGAAGAATGGAGAAATGGACATCATTGTCTCATTCTTGATTTTAAAAGAAATGGTTCTAAACTTTTCACCATTAAGTGTAATGCATGTTTAGGTCTGTCATACTGCGGGTATTGTATTGAGGAATAGTCCATGGATTCCTATCATGAAGTGGTGTTGGACTTTGTCAAATGCTCTTGCTTTTCTTTTCTTTTTTTTTTTTTAAAGTGGGTCATATGGCTTGAACTTGGCCTCAGCACTGTCCCTGAGCTCTTCTCTCAAGGCTACTGCCCTATCCCTGGGCCTGGGTGTTGTCCTTGAGATCTTCAGCTCAAGGCTACTGCCCTACCCTTGATCCAAGCCCCACTTCCCATTTTCTAGATAAGAGTCTCAGATCCTTTTGTGCCCTGGCTGGCTTTGAACCTTGATCCTCATATCTCAGTCTCTTGAGTAGCTAGGATTATAGGAATGAGCCACTAGGCCAGGCTTCAAATGTTTTTTTTGCATGTATTAAAATGATCATGTGGTTCTTGTCTTTGCTTTGGGTTGATTTATTAAATTACATTATTTTATGTACATATATTAAACCAGGTTTTCACCCCTGAAATGAATCCTTTTTGATCATAGTGTAGATTGTTTTGGTTAGTTTTTGAATTCAATTTGCCAGAATTTTATTGGGAAGTTTTGCATCAATGTTCAACAAAGTGATGGGTCTAGAGTTCTCTATATTTGATGAATCTCTGTCTGGGGGATAAGGGCTATTCTAGTTTCATAGAATGAGTTTGATAGCTATCGATCCCTTACAATTTCAGTGAAGATTTTGAGGAGTATTTGAGTGAGTTCTCCTTTGGAGGCCTTATAAAATTTGGCCGTCTGGTCCTGGGCTTTTCTTGGATGGGGTGGGAGGTATAGTTTTTTAATTGTCATATCAATTTCATTACTTGTTATGTGTCTATTTAGTTGGTTTAAATCTTGATTTAGTTTGAGTAGGTCATATTAACTGGGAATTCGTCCAGTTCTTCCAGATTCTCCAATTTTTAGCATAAAGGTTTGCAAAATATTCCCTTCTAACATTCTGAATCTTGCTGTTTCTCTGGTGATATTTCCATTTTTCATCTCTAATTTTATATATTTAGGTGTTTTCTCTTCATTTTTTGGTCAGATTTGCTAAGGGACTTATGAAATCAGAGTTGTCTATATAGTTATCCCATTCTGGGCAAATAAATTCATCTTTATTCATTAAAAATAAATGTGTACACGTACAGTTTTCAAGGAAAGATTTTTAAACTTAAATGTAGTATAATATAGATTTACTACTCATATTATGAAAAATTTAGCTAATAATTCTAAAATTTCACACCTTTTTCTTCAATAAGCTTCAGTATTGTACATTAGTTAATTGGAAAAGGTTCTGTGGTTGAATCAGCTGGGCTTCAATCCCAACTCTGTCATTTACCAGCTGGGTAGCACAGCACTCATTCTAGGCCTCTGTGCCTTAGCTTTGTCATCCTTACAACAGAGATGATAATGATATCTCCCTCTTAGAATTACTGTGAGATGTAAATGAGGTAAAGCTAGCAAGGTGCTGAGACCACCTGGAACCTGGCACATAGTATTCACTGTTAACAATCTTCATTAATGCCACCAGACTTTATCAACCACAAGGTCTCAGCAACATGACACTTATAATACATGCAGAACCTGGATTTAGAAAGGTTATGCTATGTGACAATATGGTATAATATGCATTAGCCACTATGAGAATTGCAAAAAAAAAGAAATTATAAGGCATACATAGCAATTTTTGAAAAACTATTGAAAGAAACAGTTATTGGAGGATAATATTACACAGATGGCTTCCTTACAGAGAAAGTGTGACATAGGTAGAACTTTGAAAACTGGAGAAGTCTTTGTACAAAAGTAAAAGAGCCTTTTAAATGATGGAAATGTCAGGAGAATTTATCAATATACTCTAGAACAAATTCTAAGCCAGATATGTTGTCATACAACAGCCATAAAAGGAACCAGAATGTGAAGGAACTTCAGCAGTATACAATTCAGAACTCTGATTGGCTCTAAACTTTGGGGAGCAACTGCATGTTGTCAGAGGAAAAGCACATGTGAAAGAAATTAGAACATTTAATTTTCAAAATCAATCAAGTTGAAATATATTAAAGACAATTTTTTTAAAAAAAACTCAAGTTGAGAAGCTGTCAGAATATTCCAAAATGTCAATTCTAGAAAATGTTATTCTGATAGAGATCTGATAGCTCATACTCTTCTTCCCTGATAGTTCTTTTCTTGTTGACAACTATAACGTTATAGTAGACATATAACATTGAATAAACTGAAAAACTGATTCAATTGAGTCTGGTGTTAAATCTGGTCTTGAATCGAGGGTATAGCCTGGAAAAGTAAACTGAACATATTCACATCTATGATCCTATGCAAGCAGCAACAAAAAAAATAATTTAAGGAAAACAATAAATAAGACTTGAGTATTACTCTAATTTGAGAAATCACAGTACCTGAAAATCTCATTTGCAGTTCAGAGGCTCTTAGTACAAATATATGGAGTCTAAAAGCTGCAGTAATTCTTAGGCCTAAAAAAATTAGGGAGTTTTCTTTCACAAACCCAGTTGATTTGATTAGCAGATGACCCACAGTGCTAAGACTGAAGAGCATGATTATGAGCTTTCAAATGTCCTTGAGAAATTTCAAAACATGCTGATGATCATACAACACAACCAATTGAGGGGTGTTTTGAGCCTACAGAACATTTATACCTGGAAATCTTGATGAGAAAATTAACAATCTATTGTCTTTTTCTAATACAGAGCATTTGATAGTTAGATATAATCTTTTATGACAACTGTGAAAATAAACACTGGCGAATCTACCTAATTTTAAAAATAGTGTTATTGTGGACAGGAGAGAATTAAAATTAAAATAACCAGTTATGCTCTCCTTGTTTTTGAATGAAATTTTCCTTTGTAAGTAACATGAAATGTCCCCCAATGTCTATTACCTTAAAAATATAACAAGATTGGCATAAAAGGAGCTACAGAGACCTGTCTATTTTTCAGGCCAAAAAGCAGCCTGTTGGTATAATTCATTCTGCAAATGTATCAGAAGGCTATTTTTAAATCCTCTGTTATTGTGATATTATGAAGCTTTGCTGTTGAATTCTTATTGACCCTGGAAAGTCTCTCCAACTCATTGAAACTCGGTTTCCTAATCTATAAAAGAAGGTAAAAACAGCAGGAGAGTGATGAGGGCACATTCCATTAAATGCTTATAAGGCTTTTTGCAAAATATAAAATGTTGATAATGACTTCTCTTCACTTGCTATAAAATTATGTGACTTGCTCTGTTCTTTAGAAACAGCTCAGGCCAAGTGGCATTCTCTTACCAGAATGCATTGTATACTGAACAGCTTCTTCTCTTCAACAGAATCTGGGTGTTCAATTATTGCAACACTTTTCTTCTGAGGTGAGCCCACAATGGCTATGATAATGAGTCCCAATTAAGCTGAAATTCACAGAGAATTTATTTATGTTATAATAAAGAATATCTCCTCTGTGAAGAGATATGGATGCTAACTGTTGATTAAATCTGAAGAGCTAGTTTGTTCTCTTTCATGTTTCATTTCTTCTTCTCACTATTAGACTTTTTCTGAAGCCATTTCATTATGTCCTCAGAATACCAGCCCCCAGCATTTCCTCTTGATGAAATCCATGTTAGTCCAACCTTGCTCTACATTTGCAGTCTGCCATTTGCTAACATATTCCATGACCAGCTGAGCCACCAAGCTAGAATAAACAGAATGCACTTTAGCATACAGGGATATTTTGCAAGAGATATATTCTCAAGTCTTGGAAACTTAACTGTGTGTTACCATATTGTCTTCCTTATGCTCCTTCTGTTTCTTAATTTCACATATCACTCTTTTCTTTGAAGAAAAAATTTTCCCAATGTGTTAAGAAACTGAGTCATGTCCTAAATTCTGTGTTAAAACTGAGGAGGGGTAGGAGGAGGTTTAGCTCCACAGAAAATAATCTTGGCTAACTCACTCAAGTCCATCGACCTGGTTGTTTCACATATGAATGTAAAAGGCTCTGTAAATTCTAGTGCCACGTAATTACATATTATCCCAGGATTCTTTTTCAGCTGTGGACCACATGCCAGTCCTTTTGTATACACCAGGCACATTTTAGATGAGGTAATTTTCCTGAGGTTCTAAAATTGAAGAGTTTTTTTTTGCTATAATCAATTATATTATGAGGGTTAGTGGGGTCCTCATTGGCAGAGTGATGACCTTGGTATAAATAGTGTTCTACAGTGAGAGATGGGGACATCTTACTAATCAGCTGATCATAAAAGCCAAGGTAAACATCCTTCAATATATTGTTTATTCAAAACCAGTGGCTAGTCTGTGGTATGTTAGCCTCTCAGGCTAATATCCTTTCTCATTAGGATATTTTCTTGTGAAAAACAAAGTCTCTTCCCTCTCAGAAACAGAGAAAAACACTATTACTACGAATCACTTTTGCATTATTGAAGCTGGTAATTTTTTTTACCTTCATAACTCTGTTTCTTGGCTACATTCTGTGCTGTCCTGACATATGTTAATCAATGCATTTGTTACCACACAGCTTGACTATTGCATCTCTCTGGTGGCTGGCTTATCATGGTCTATAATTATTTCAACTCCAATTAATCCTGAACTTCTTTGCAAGGTTATTTACTTGCTCTAAGCAATAAGACAACATGGCATTTCTTTGATTTGTAAGCATCTGGTCAACTACAAATTGAATTCAATGCCCTCCTATTTGCTTGAGAGTCTAATTTTATAACCCTTCATATCATATCACTGGTATTGTGGTCATGGGCCACCGATGGGTGAAAAATGCTTTTAGCATCATCTAGAAAAACTAGAAGAAACACTAACACTGATAAGTGGAATCTATGAAAAGCAGACTTGTGGGAGTGTTCATATGTGAACATGAAGAAAATTGAACAGTCTTGATTCTGGACTGAGCTTACCGGAAAAAGAGGTATTTATTTTTTCCCTAAGTATTACTCAAGCACATTAACATCATCAAAGTGATCAGGCCTTTATCATGATTCAGGTAAAAGTTGTTAGTCCTACATAGTATGTAAGGAGAGGAAGCCCCGAGAGAATAAGCAAGCACATGCTCAAAGTCTCCCAAGTAGTAACAATACTCAAATTGGAACATAGATTATCTGACTACACCAGAAGAAGTTAGGAGTGGCAAATGGAAGCTAATGAGTTTCCATGTTTATAGTTATGCTTCTAAGCTTAAAATGAAAGATTTGGAATAGTATAGCTAAAGGAATGAAATGTAAACTATCAAAATCAAAAAGAAACCATCAGATCATAAAGCACTGAAATTAATTGATAGAGTGATATATGGACAAAGAATTGGACTAGGACATTTTTCTCTCAATTTTAGAGAGCAAAATACCAAATATTTTCTGCTTTACAGACCATATAGTCTCTCCATCTCCATAACTCAACTCTGTTCTCATTGGGCAAAAGAAAAAGCTTATGGAAATAAATGTTCTATGTTCTAAGGAAATTTAGAAAAACAAGACATGGCTCTAAAGTCAAAATTTATAGACATCACCAACCATATCAAATTAATGTTTCCAAGCATGCCAATACCTAAGAGCTGTCTAGAAAGAAAGGGAGTTCACTTATAAATTACCATAATTAGAGATCTGGGTGATTGGTCCATTGATTCTTGGCAGGGATGCTAAAGATTCTGCAATGGTCCTAGAACAGATTCATCTAAACTAGAACTTCTAACCCTATGTGACCATAGTCTCCATTGAGAAACACTAAAGTAGACAAATACAATGTGTGTATGAGAAATCAAAACCCATATTCCCATGTCAACTCACAGGAATCTGTAATATGACAGAGGTACAAACAAGAATCTCTGGAAAGTAAAGAAATATTGCAATGCAACCAATCTCTCAATACAGTTTTTCCATCTCTTAGCCAAGTGTCTTCAGCAACTACTCTGATAGCTCTGAATCTTAACATGTGTCAATAGGAAAGGACTGTTCCCTTTTGATGTTACTATCAAGAGTTAAAAAGAGAAGA
Source organism: Megascapheus bottae (assembly GCF_031878675.1). Classification (NCBI taxonomy): domain Eukaryota; kingdom Metazoa; phylum Chordata; class Mammalia; order Rodentia; family Geomyidae; genus Megascapheus; species Megascapheus bottae. The sequence goes on along the minus strand of NC_143517.1, from coordinate 34,572,379 downwards.
CATGAAAAATGAATGTAGAGTATGGATTGTGCAGGCCACTGCTATCCAGTAAAAACTATAGGCATAATTCTAAATCATCTACATAGTTACGTTTTTAAAAGGCGAAAAAGAAATAGAAACACAACTTTTAAATTGTGATTCAGAACTCTGTCACTTCAACATGTAACCGGTTAAAAAGAATCACCAGTGAGGTATTTTGAGTTTTTAATTGTCCTATGGTTTCAAGGTCTGTGTTATGAAGTCAAGGTGTCTCAATATCACCACAGCTACATTTTCAATGTTCGGCAGTGACAAGCTGCTACCTAATTAGATTCAGCAGATATAAACTAAGCGATAAGACATATCCTATCCATCCATTCTTTCAGGTCCCAAATAGTTCATTGACCTGAGTCACCAAATGGAATCTATCTGCCAAACCTAGAGATGGAGAATATCCCTAGCCCAATCAGAAATGTGTCCCCTGTCACTCCATGAAGTTAAGATACGGTGTACTTCCCATGTGGCACATCAGTGTAACTGAATGTGAAACTTACACAATTGTACTTCCTTCACATTACTTTCTCCAGATAGGCAAGAAACAAATATACTGGGAGACCTATATTTGCTGGTGCCTCCCTCTTTAGTTACTTCTGTTTGGGGACAATTTTTAGAATAGCTATGCAATAATTTCTGATTATATACATATATATATGTATATATATCCTGTAACTTTAATATGCCAACTGCAAATAAAGAAATACTTTTAAGAAGTCTAACAGAAGGGTGCATCTCAATCATACAATGGGTGGAAAGTGATTAAATAGGCTCTGCTGATGGCTCATTGATGTTTATGGTTAATGTAGGCTTAATCAGGAGCAAGCCATAAGAATTCAACTCTTTTAATTAGAATTTTTAGTCTCTACTGAAATAAATGATTTCTTTGTTGGTGTTTTGAATCTTGCCTGTCAAAGAAACTCATGAAAAGAGTATATTATGGATATTATATGATAAAATGTCAGTATGCCATTAATTTAGCCTTCTTAAACTATGTATCCCTATGCTTCATTTGGTAAAGACACCTCAAGAGCAAAAAATACAGAAATCAGAAGTGATTACCCAGTTTATTCTCTAATTATTTTTTAGCTGAATTCACAGAGAATGAATATGAAACATTTCTGGCTTTTAGCATTATGGAGCCTCCTAAAGCCTGCGACGACTTTCATTAAAGCAGACACTCTCTCAGGCCCATGTAGCTTCTAAGCAGCCTGACTGAAGCCAGTACCACTTGGAGACAGGAAGGTGGTTTTAGAAACATCAGTCCTTCAGGAAGAATGCGGTTTCATCTGATTCTGTTTACTATCCTAGTAAAGTATAGTATCCTATCCTGCTTCCCTTAAATACTTTCCTTACCTTCTTGTTTATTTGGGTACTTGTCTGCTTGATTACCTTTTTTAAAAGAAAGGCAGCATGAGTGATAACATTTGCTCAGTAAAAACTTCTGTCCACAAACATACATCTCCATAGACAATAGCGGTTATATCACCTGAAACAATGGGGTCAGATTCTATCAACCTCTTCAGCTTTCACCCCACACATCTCTTTCACCCATTTACACACACACACACACACACACACATATACACACACACACACACTACATACGTCACATCACATTGCATTAAATGCACCAGCATCCATTGGCTAAGAAATATAAGAAACAAGCATTTCTAAACAATACACTTTGAAACATTTCCTAGAATTATTGATGTGGTGAACAACAAGAAAGGCTAATGAATTTAAATCCATATTGCCTACTAATGAGGGTCTTGCAGAGGCTGGAACAGCTATTGATTAACCTGTTTAATATCTTAAAAATCAGTGCTACACCATGGATAATGCCTCCCCCTCCAATTCCTACCTATCTCAAAAGAATAATGTCCTTGTTTACTTTGCACATGCCAAGAGGAAGTGTCTGCTAATTCCCTAGATGACAAAAGTGCAGCAAGGGCTCTCTCTTCCCCTTCTTGGCAACACGAAAGCTGCCCCTCCAGATGATAGAGTGCTTCCCCCTTCCTGCAGGTAACTGTCAGTCAGGCAGGGTGTGAGGTATGATAATTCCATCTGCGCCATTCGGATTGTCAGCTGCATTGTTCTGCTCAGTGTGCTATGGATTGTGAAAAACAACCAGGACGGATGATTTTAAGTAATTGCTCTGACAGAGACTGATTACTACAGTAACAACAGTCAGTTATAGTTAAGGAGTAGCCTTGGCATATGGTCTACATTTGACGTAGGGGAGGAGCGGGGGAGAAAGCATTATAATTCTGCAGATTGCTTTATGTTTTCTAATGGCTGAGTTTTCTTTTCCTGTGCTCAATATGAAAAATATCACCAACAGAAATCTGGGGGAAAAATCTAAATTCTATTACAGATAAAGGAATTCAAAGAATATGTTTAAGGGCTATTAAAAAACATAATATGATTAGCATTTACAAGATGAAGAAATATTTATTGCCACACTTTTTATCGTCCTCTGTATTGGGGCTTGGTTTCAAGTTCATGCATTCAGAAATTCCCTTTATGGGACACTGCCTATTGGCTGATTATATAAAACTGTTGGATCCATCTTTAAATTTAAATCATTAATGTTTGAGTGCTTACCTTTTGACTAGTCTGTTTTTATTCACTAAAAATACCTTAATGAAGCAACGAATACAACTCCTACATATTTTATAAAATACCATATGTCTAATATTTTACAAAATAGATTGCTCCATTTAATGAGAGGATTAGAAAACATCACACAAAAATGAATGTATTTTAAACTTGAAAGGATTGCACAATAAAGGATTTACCTTAAACTTGAAAAGAAAGATGCATTTTGCTTTGTAGAAATGTGTAGACGTAGATACAAAGCAACTAATAGATTTCATACTAATTGGATTTTTAATTTTCAAACTTTTCTAATTTTTAATTTAAAAAAAAACCTAAGAAGTAGTGGCAGACAGTATATGCAGGGCAATGAACCAGAAAGCTCCCTCAAGAATGATAGAAATGAAACTGGGAGTGGTTGCTCATGCCTGTAATCTTAGCTGCTCAGGAGGCTGAGATCTGAGGATCTCGATTCAAAGCCAGCCTGGGCACTAAAGACTCTGAGACTCTTATCTCCAATTAATCACAAGAAAAGAGGGGAGCCAGCAGTCTTGAGCTGAAGAGCTCCAGGACAGCACTCGGGTCCAGAGTTCAAGCCCTATGACTCACACACACACACACACACACACACACACACACACACACACAGAATAATGGAAATGATAGTATTTTTTAAATAAATGGTAATAGGTCCGATAAAATAATTTGAAACCAGATAAATAGGAAAGTCTTAGTAATAAAAATCAGTAATAATTTAACACTGTGCAATGTAAGTATGATAAAGTATGTCTGAAGGACATTAATTCCTTATACATGTGCACTATTGTTGGACGCATAAGGGCTAGACCCATTTGCCAGTTTACCCCGGCTGCTTCCACCTTGTTAACTCATTACTTTGTAAAGCCCTACCAAGATAACTCACGAATAAAAGGTGCTATTTTCAACAGACTCCTCTTTAACATTAATTAGAGTTAGGCCAAATAATTTCCACCAATTTCTACTCAGACAAAGGAAAGTGCTGGGCTAACTGATATTTTCTAATAGGTTTGGCACTCACTGGAGTCCTAGAATTGCCAAGAAGGGTAAGGATATCACTTTAATTTCATATGAGCAAACAAGAAGGGCTATGATTGAAACGTTTGCATCATGAGTCTTCAGGAGTGATTTCCACAGATTATGAAGACTGTGAGTCTAAGGGAAGTTCAGAAAAATAGAGAGCCTTCCTCTTTAGTGATTTGAGTCATGACCTGCTGATGAAGAAATACAAAGTCCCATTGCCAGATCACCTTCCAGCTATTGAAAACCATCCACACTCAATAAACTTCTCTGCTGTGAAAACTGGCAGTTATTCAGGAACACTATGGAAATCGGTTCTAAATAGCCAATTGCTTATGATTCTTAACTCCTTAAAAATTGCTGTTCTCCGATATGCTCATCATCTACCAAATGCATCTATGTTTCAAAGAGCTGACTGCTTACACATTAAATTGAATAAACAAATCAACCATAATTAATTCAAGTTAAATGGCTTTCTTTACAACTCTTAAAAAATTTTAAGCTGTGATATAATACTGAGGGTTGTTTTTAATCTAATGGAAATTCACTTAATGAAGTATAAACTAAAAATACACTAAGGATAATACTTCCTGTATCTACACCTTGGTATATTATCCTAGAATTTTACAATGGTTGGGGGAACCCAATTATGTAGTTTGTTGTTTAAAGGTGCAAAGATGGTTAACATTTTGAAAACTCTCCCTAGTAGTTTATCAAGATTCTTTTTCTCACCCTATTTTCTTTCATGTTTACAAATCAGGTATGCTATTTGTCTAATTTTATAGGCATTTGGCTTGAAATATTTAAATTAAAATTGTTCAGGTCTCTTTAAAAAATTATTTTATCTATAATCTCCTGTTTGAGAGTAAATACTCCCCTCAAAAAAAGAACAGAGGTTGCAGAATTTTATAGTATTTTTAATAAACGTGTGTGTGTGTGTGTGTGTGTGTGTGTGTATGTGTGTGTTGCTAGTGTAGTGCACACTAGCGAGGCACTCTAGTGCATTCCTGTAGTTTAACTTTGGAAACAGGGTTTCCTTATGTAGCTCACTTTGATCTTGTACTTAATGTATAGGCCAAACTGGTCTGAAAATCTAGATCATTCTGCCTTGTCTCAGGTGTACTGGAATTACAGGTGTGTGCCAATAGTCTGGAGCCCTGAGTTTTGAGTAACTGTATTTTATTTTGATTTGATTACATGTAAAAATTTATCAAATATAGTTGAAAAAACTGAAAGCATTCTGTGTTCACTAATTCTTTTCATTCTGTCTTTACCATCTATTACGTTTTAATCCATCCCATACTATGGTGGCCTTCCACCATGGTGCTATATTACATCTCATGATTATTTCTATGGATCATGTGCAGGAGTCCACTGGGTGGCTTTTTCACTTCAGATGGTATTCATTAGTCTCTCAGCCAGCTTTGGTTGTCACTAGACTGAACTGAAATGTCTAAGGAAACTTCATCCACACATCTGACATGTCAAAGTTCCTTCACATGGCATTTCTCCTACCTCTCTTCTGTTTCTCTTTTTCTGTATGTCTTCATTCATTCAGGAGTCCCTCTAAAATTTTGTTCACTGCATGCTAACTGATTTCCTAAGGAGGAATTTTCAAATCCCCTTATATATTAGACCTCAAACTTTCCCAGTGCCCCATCTGTGTTTGCTGCTTATTAAAGCAAGCCCAAAAATCACCCATGATTAAGAGAAAAGAAACAAGTCTATGTCTGATAGGAAAGGTATGTCCTGCAGATATAGGGAGAGGAGGAACTGATGGCAGCCATTTCAGAAGCTATTTTACCTTCTAAGAAATTCTGTGCTTACTTGACGGATTGAAAAAAAATGCATTTCAGTCAAAAAGGTAATGGAAGTCTTTAATTTCTTAAATTATCATCATGGCAAATGACAAACTGGAATAATACAGAGAATGTTGCACCATCCATATGATATCACCTAACCTCATATTGTTTTTGTTACTTTTTCTTATTCTCAATGTTACAAAACAACATTTTAAATGCAAAGTAAAATCTGTCTCTTCCTTTAAATATCATTTTATTGTTATTATTAAGGTGCTGTGCAGAGGAGTAAAATCTATCACTAAAGAAAGCTTTCTAATGATTTTTTCCAAAGAGAGTTAATTGGGACAAAGAATATTGATTTTAATGTTCTGAAAAATTAGTTTAGCCTTGGTCTTTGGCAGGATTACTCTGTGTTTCTAAGCAGCTAAAGAGCTAGTACTGAGAACATCTTGCCTTTGGCCTTTTCCAAATGAGAATCTAAAGAAACTCTATTAAGTAGTGAAAAACACTATCGTCTAAGATTATTCATTATGGATGCTGGTAAGACTAGCGCCCATTTACTTTCCAACAAATTTGATTTCATTCTCTTTACTGAATAAAAATGGTACACTTGTAGGTTCAGCTCTCTGCACTGGTATTTCATTTTTTTTTTCTATTGACTTGGTGCCAATTTCTAAATATGTAAATATTTATTTTTGCTTTCAGTTTAACTTCTAACAAAGTTACTGATACTTCCCAGGAAAAAAAGGAAGCCTTAATATGTGTATACAGATAATATGTGTATCTTTAAATCATTGCTCAAAGGAGTTCCTTAACAATGCATTTGAGCAATGTCATCCCTTTCAACATTCTCATCCTTTCTTCCCAATCCATCCCTTCTCTCACTTTTCTTTCTGGTTTTTTTTCTTTTCTTTTCTTTTCTTTTAGTCCTGGGGCTTAAAGTCAGGGCCTGGGCACTGTTCTTGGGATTTCTATAGACTAGTGCTGGCCGGGCACAGTGGTTCACACCTGTAATCCTAGTTACTCAGGAGGCCAAGATCTGAGGATCAAGGTTCAAATCCAGCCCAGGTACAAAAGAACCTGAGACTCTTGTCTCCAATTAACCTTAGAAAAATGGAAATGAGGCTGAGGCTCAAGGGTAGGGTGGAAGCCTTGAGCTGAAGAGCTCAGGCCGAGTTCAAGCCACATGACATCCCCCCGCCCTCCCCCACACAAATAAAGAAAGAAAGAAAGAAAGAAAGAAAGAATAAAGGCTTGTGCTCTATCACTTGAACCACAGCACCCCTTTCAGCTTTTTCCATGTATGTGGCAATGAGGAATTGAACCCAGGGCTTCATGCATGCTAGGCACTCTACCACTAGGCCATACTCCCACCCTAACCTTACTTTTCTCAACTTTATAATACATATATTGAACTCTTGACTGCATTCTTCATCTCTTCTCATCTTCATTCATCTACTCCTTTCCCTTTGGCCTTACCCCCACATGTTTCCTGCTTATTTTGTTAAGCTTTATTTTAACTTCTTTAACTTTTTAAGGTTTACACTATTAAAGTTCACCCTTGAACCCATTGTATTTTTTTTTTGCCAGTCCTGGGATTAAGTTTAGGGCCTGAACACCGTCCTTGGACTTCCTCAAGGCTAGAGCTCTACCACTTGAGCCTCAGCACCATTTCCGGCTTTTTTCTATGTATGTGGTACCAAGGAATGGAACCTGGGTCTTCATGCATGCTAGGCAAGCACTCTACCACTAGGATAAACTCCCAGCCCTGAACTTGCTGTATTTTGGTTACTATATTTGTGTACACTTGCATACCATCAAATTTGTTTACTTAAGTGATTATAGACTAATTCTAACTTTGATACATGATAACTCTCTGAGCCTGACTTACTTGACTTAATATGATTTTTTTCGTCATTCCATTTCTTTCAAAAATACAATATCATTCTTTTCGATAGATAAGTAAAACTCTATTGTTTATATGTACCACACTGTTTTGAGCCATTCGTACATTAAGTGGAATCTGGGAGGTTCCTTTAGAAATTAAACATAAAATTGACACAGTAATTACAGTCAGTCCTGGTCATTTACCCTAAAGATCACAAATCAGGATACAGTAAAGCCACCAGCACAAGCATTTCACTACAATATTATTCACCACAACCAGGGTTTGGAGAATGGCAGATCTGAATATCAAACTTGCAGGTTAGTATTGGTTTTTGATCAAATATATAGATATAAGATGATGTGTAAGATAGGCCTTTTGGGTTTTGATCTACATTAGAACAATATTCCACTGAAGGAAGGTATTCTGGCCAAAAAATGGTAAATAATATGAATTCCTAATTTTTAACAAATAAAGCACAGCATCTATTACAGATTCTAACAAAATATGGGAAAATGAAAGAATATCTTTAATTTAATGTAGCATTCATTATGTTGTGATTTAATCTAAGCATATGATAGACTAAATCAGAAAATTCAAAACAAACAACCTACAATTTAATTTATACACATTAATTACTTTTTTGGTTATGACCCTTTTCTTACAGTCTTAGTAAAGATCTATATATTTAAATAGGAGGGTTTCTTTAAAAAGCAAGCTTAACCAACAATTTTACATACTTTAAGTTTCATCATAATCCAGTATCATTATGCAGATCATCTGTTTTGCTATTGTCCTAGTAACCTTGAATTGGTTGTATCAAGTTGTTTCTGTTTCCTCTTTGACAAAATGGTTCCAGACTACTAATTTTGTAGTTGATACTATGTTTTTCTAATCTCCCATAGTCTGGTCAGCCTTCTTAGTATGTTTGCTTTGTGGTCTCCCTCCTTGACTACTTCCTTATTGAATTTTAGCAGAGGAGACAAGAATTCTAAAGAGAATCAGTTAAACAAATTTGTTAATTTAGTATATTAAATGAACTCTATAAAGGCTACCTAAATGGTGGGTATATAACTCCTAAGCATAAAGTTGTTTTCTTAAAAAAAAGATTTTGTATGTTTCTTCCCACCATTCCATCATTAAATCATCATTTCAAAAGTGAAACTGCTTTATATTTTTACATCACTATATCTATTGCATAGCAGCTGCTCTGCAGAATAAACAAATACAGAAATCATTGTTTGAATGGATATTACATAAATGAATAAAAGGATCAAATGGAAAGAGGAAAAGTAGCAAAGAATAAGAAAAGAAAGGAAAGCAGAAAGAAAAAGAAATAAGGAGGAGGCAGGAAATAGGACAAACATATTAATAACTGTTCGAAAGAAATCCTAAAGAACTCAATACTAAATTAGCCAAATGTCATTATAAGAACCAAATTTAAAAAATTATAATGAAAACTGATGTGAATCTAAACAATATCTAAAGAAAATGAAAATATTCAAGTAAGTTAAGTATTTGCTTATTTATTTGTTTCTCTCATTCAAAATAACTTCTGATCTTAAGGTCAATATCAACAGAATGTCTTCACAAAAGGAAACACACTTATATGCTGCTTATGTGAGCAATTTCATTAGTTATATAATATACAATAGATGGTTTAGCCCGCAAATATATTGCATACACAGTACACATTTCCAATGCTCAGATACCATCTTTGACCTCCTTACCACCCATGCTATTTGTAATAGAGCAAGGACACAAGAGGACAGTCCTTTAACAGTGTCTCAAAATGGTCACGTCTTGCTCCCCTGACCTAGCACACTTTTCTTCCAGTATGACAGAAGTCATTTGTGTTTTCAGGAAAAAAAGTATTTGGATGAAATATTTTGCCATGGAATCCATTGAGCTGTGTAAAAATAGCTGCCCACAAATGCATCCATCCATTTGTGCTTTTTGTAGACATTTGGCCAATAGAGGTTAAGAAAGAATTGGTCAGTGAGGAACATGTGAATGTGAATAACAAATATAGAATGCACATTTGATTTTATGGAGGGTTTTTTTTTTTCAATAAGAGTAACATTTTTTTTCCCTTCAAGGACTAAAGTCACCACATTTACAGACAGAAGATTTATTCCCCATAAACTTCACACATGAATTTTATAATATTTCCTGTAAGATTAAAACATATTTAACATGAAAAGAGACTCAGTTCAGAGCATTAAAGGTAAAGGCAATAGAAAATGATGATTTTTCTCTCCCCTTAGATTTCTTTAAAATTAATTTTCCAGAGATGGAAGCATTGTCTTCTTAAGGGGACAAGATGTTTAGTAATACTGTTGAAATACTATAATTTAACTAAAATGGAAATGCAGATGGGACATTATTAACCATTTATCTGGTGCCTCAAAAGGTAGGGGACAGGAATAGGAAAAAATAACATCAAATAAAGTGCACTAGTTACGAGTTAAGTCCTCTTAACTGATTTATTTTACCATTTTTTTGTTCAAGTAACCTATTTAAAAACGCATCCATGCATAGAGTGCCCCTATTATTAATAGTAAATGTACATTTCAACCTGTCAAGGTTTTCTAGCCCCACTTTTGCAAGGTTTTTTTTTTTTTAATGAAAAAAAAATTAAAAAGCAAAGGCATTTCCTAGGGCACATGCTGCCAGACACCCAGCATTTATCTTATCTCAGTTGATGACTTTCCTTTTATCCTGAAATGATTTGACAATGACTCTATGATTTCCTGTACAAATTACCCTTTGAAAGTGGCAGTGGCGCTTGGCAGCGATCTTCACTTAATTACTGAGTGGATTATTAGCATACGGCTTCCCCCCCCCCCCTTCATTTCTTTATATCTTCTAGATTGCGTTGACAGTTCCCTTTCATTGCCTGCTTTAACTCACTGAATACTAAACATTATGCAGATTGCAGCTGAGAAGTACCCAGGCTACTCCAAACCCCTAGTCTGCACCAGAACCTTTTTGATGGAGAGTAATTTACAGGTCAGAAATCAATAGTGTGTCTGGGGAAGAGTGCATTTGTGGGTTTTCTTAATTTAGCTTGGGGTGGGGTCGATGTGAATATTCTTCAGCAATCCTTCTGGAAAAACACACACACAACAACAACACAATTCATTTTGTTCCTTCTTTTAATATCTTCTGTCTTTAAATAGACCCTGATCTTGAGATTCTGTTTTCTCTTTTAACTCCTTACACTGCCACCTAACTTGACAAGAGAGGGTTAAAGAGTCTATTTTCAGAAATAACAACTTTCAGTCTTCATCATTCCGGGGGTGAGGGTGTGGGGGGCTGATAAACTGACCTCTTTGATACACATAGAGGGTGTTATTGTTTGCCAGAGCAAGACACATGCAAATGATAAATTGCAAGGATCTCTTCAGCACTCTCAGAAGGAACCTTCTCGTCTCTCTTGGCTCCCATCTTTTGGCACAAGTGTGCACATATGTCGGGCATTCTCCTTCCAGATCTTTACCCTTTTTTTTTTTTTTCGTTCCCCTGAACTGCATTCAAAAGCATTTTCCACGTTTCCTAGGCTATAGTAGGGACATAAACTCCTCCCCATTCCAGCCTTATGGTCTATTTTAGCTTATTTTTCCTCCTCTCTCTCTGAGAGAAGAATACAATACATGAGTGATTTCAGGACTTGGTAGAAGTGGCACCAAAACAATAGGAGTGAATGCGGGTGGAGGGAACAGCTGGGTGCTGACTGTGTCATCCCCATTCCAAGACAGTCAGCCACCAGCTTTATTCTTCTAGTGTTACATCTGCGGTGAAATTTGGGTCTTCCAGGTGGCAGCCCAACATGCTGTCCAGTGCTATCAGGCCATTTAAATGCTTTGAGCTAATGCTGCATATCCATTTTCTAAACAAGTTAGCAGATACCATATGCAGCAATTAAAGTTTTATTGAGTGGTGCCTGCTTACCATACTGAATTTGGATTGGCTACCATCTGTCTCAAAGCCTGTGGTACCATCCCTGTTGCTTGAGAGAGCATTTGTAAGAAGATTTTTCTCAACTTTTGAAGAAGCTGCTCAGATTTTTTTTTCTTTACATGCCAGCCCACAAAAGTGGAATTGGTACACATGAAAACTATCAGACAATTAGAAATTAACATTGAATATATGTTTCTGATGGTCACAGGTCACTAATTGAAGAATGCAAACTCTGCTCTGGCTCTTATTAATGTCTAGGTCTTGCTGAATATGTTTCTTTTTTATTTTTACATAGTTGTTTTCTATGGGAAATCCAATAAACCTAAATTACAGCTAAGCAAAAGACAGGAGAATTGTTTGTTGTATAGATGAGAGTTAATATAATATTTCTTGCTATCTAAGAAAAATTACCAGAAATCTGGGAGGACAAATCAAAATATGAATTTACATTTTACTCATTGTTAAAGTCCATAGGTAGACAAAGTTGTCTGAGTTAATGCAACTGAACATAGGACTTTAAAGAAAGTACTTATTACAATTTAAATAATATCTAAATACGTAAGCTATGATCACATTGATTGTTAATGTGAACTTTCTCATAGTTATGTATGTCCCTTTGCCTTCATGAATGGGGAATGCATATTATAAATGAAATTAAAAATATTTTTTGAAATTTCCCAAGCAACTATCTGAGCCCTAATGTGACCAAATACAGGAAGAACAGTAAATCAACACTGCTGCAAGGATCCCAGGTATATTGGGATTTGGGTAGATACCTTACTTTACAAGAAACAGATATATCAGAGCCTGCTGATTCTGTTACATTTCCATCCTAACTTGGAAGTTTCCAATCTAAGGTTATGATTCTTGAAACTATTTATAGTGTCTCTGTAGGCTTTATTACATGTGGTGAAGTTACTCATTATGCGTTTCATGACAATTCAGGCCCTGGTAAGCAATGTCATATTTATTGGATGTTGATTCTATAATACTGCAAATTTAAGAAAATGGGGCATGCTTGAATGAAAATATTATGAGTGAGAAGACCTATCTACTAGCCTCAAACCACTATCCACTCTCCAGGAAATCTTACCTATGTGAATCTTTTTCTCTTGCTTTGCAAAAATAGAACTTAAAATCCATGTTTTCTTTTGGGGGTTATTGTAATATATAAGATAGTCTCTATGCTACTATAAGAATCTTTGAAATATGAAGTGAAGTTGGAATGGTGGCACACATCTTTAATCTCAATACTCAGTTTCTTGAGGCAGAAAGATTGAAAGTTCAAGTCAACCTGACTACATAATAGAAGCCATACTGAAGAAGGAGAAGGAGGAAGAGAAGCAGGAGAAGGAAAAAGAGGAGGAGGAGGAGGAGGAAGGGGGGGAGAACAGTGAAGACTACTGTGATGAAGGGGAGAAGAGGGAGAGAGAGAGAGAGAGAGAGAGAGAGAGAGAGAGAAAGAGAGAGAGAGAGAGAGAGAGAGAGAGAGAGAGAGAGAGAGAGAGAGAGAGAGAGAGAGAGAGAGAGAGAGAGAGAGGAAAGAAATTAAGTAAAGAAATCCTAAAAAAAATTATATGCAATTTTAATTGGAAATAAAACATTTGTTTTATGTAAGGACTAAATGACAGGAATAGTAAAGTGTCTTAACACATTGGTTAATCAACTGTTTTTCAGAGTCTAAGAGATTTCTTCAACAGCATTTTAATCCCTTGCTATTCAAGTCTGTACTCCCTGTAACAGAAACATTATCATCACAAAGAAATGCTTTTAAATTCACAAGTTCAGATCCTCCTAGACTTACTGAGTCAGATTCCATATTTGGCAAGGTTATCATGTGACTTATATGAACATGACAAGTTGAAATTCACTAGTGTACGGAATAATTCTGATTCTCAGGAAGTTCCTGCTTTACTTTCTATTAAGATATTTAATACATGAAAATTTTACCTTACAAATGTAACTGTCATCCCTCTATATATCTTCCAGATAATAAAATGAAAATTTTTTCATATATTTTTATTGTAATTAATAGAAGGGTTACATTATATTCGCCAGATAGAAGGTGCATTAGTTCACATACATTGATACCCTTTCTCATGTCTTGGTCCCCATTTCCCTGCCCCCCAACACCACCCCTCACATTGTTTTCCCCCTTCCCTATCCTATTTCAAATAACCAAATAAGCTTATATACAATATATGAGATAACAAAATGAAATGCTGTAACAATATGAGATAACCAAGGAACAGCAAAAGAGATGAGAGATAGTATATTAAGGACAGCAATCACTCATTACATGGCTTTTGTTTCTATATCCTGGAGGGCCTTTCATTTAGCCTTATCCTATATGGCCTTATTTATCTAGGTTTTGTTCTATTGTAAATCTCTGCTAGGAATGCCCAAGTTTCTAATGATTATGACAAATGAGGGAAACCATTGAGCCTATGTTCCTTTGAGTCTGGCTTACTTCACTTAATATGATTTGAAAATGAAAGTTTTTTAAAAAGAAAATTTTGTGGGCTCCATTTTTTTTTTTGCCGGTCCTGGGCTTGAGCTCAGGGCCTGAGCACTGTCCTTGGATTTTCTCAAGGCTAGAGCTCTACCACTTGAGCCTCAGTACCACTTCCGGCTTTTTTTCTATGTATGTGGTACCGAGGAATCGAACCTGGGTCTTCATGCATGCTAGGCAAGCACTTTAACCACTAGGCCAAACTCCCGGCCCCGTGTGGGCTCCATTTCTATCAGTTGAAGAATAAAGAAAGGCAACTTCAAAGTGGAATCCATGTAAGTTGTGAACCCTATAAAATTAACTGTTAGATTCCTTCATTTATTTATTTAGCTGCTACTGAGTAAATAAGAACTAGATACTGTCCTAGGCTTGAAAAAGTTCATTTATAACAAAAAATGGCACAGATGTCAGAGGTCTACCATATAGTAGGCAAGAGAGATATTTTCTTATTCTACCATAATACAATCATCTTTCAGAGTTATACTGTATTCTAACTAGCAATTAATCTCACCTTTTTCTAACAGTTCTTCCATATTCCCATCTTTATTTGTCTTAGACTATTGGCATTCCTCTCATTAATGCATCTGATGAAATTAAGTGGCACTTATCAATTATATATATATATATATACATCGAGAGCTCACTATATACTAGATATGATCCTAAATGTGAGGTCACATGTATCTTCTCTCATCTTCCCAGCTGACCTGTGAGTGAGAAAAACTTTCTATCTTCCTTAGATAGCATGGACTTTTGAAAATGAACTTTTTTGTTATTAGAATTAGGTGAATTATACAAAAAGAATTTCATTGGGCCAGGAGTTTGGCCTAGGGACAGTGCTTGTCTAGTATAAATGAAGACCCAGGTTCAATTCCTCAGTATCACAAACAGAGAAAAAGTCAGAAGTGGTGTTGTGGCTCAAGTGGTAGAGCTCTATCCTTGAGAAAGCCCAAGGACAATGCTCAAGCCCTGAGTTCAAGGCCCAAGACTGGCAAAAATAAAAGGATTTTATGGTGCTATTTACATGTGTATAAGTTACATTGATCAGATTTATCCCATCCCAATTTATACACATCTTCTGTCAGTGCCGTCTCCTCTGAATTTATATTACATTCTGTTTTGTAGCACTGGATCAGATTTCAAAAGTTAGCACATGGTAGAGAGATGTCTACCCCTCAAGCCAAGTTTCTAGCCTAGACATTTCTCATCTGGTTTAATGTGAGGTTTCCTTTAACCTGAACCAGCCTGGATAATGATCCTATTTACTCCCTTGCCTTAGGTGGGATTATGTCAGATGGGATCTCATGGACTTGAGCTATCAACCTTCCTATCTCTGTCACACAAGTAGCTATATTACTCACAAAGCTTTATTAATTATTGCTTCTCTTCTCCCAACCACCCTTTAACAGATTTAGTGAGTCTCATTTACACATGTACCAAGTGATATGTTCTTACATGTACATAATGTACTTCTATGGTGTTTAACACACCTCCACAGCCCATAACATCCCTAGCACATTAATCTTTCTTCCCATTCACTGGGATGCCTCCCTCCTTCAAACTATTCCTCTTTAAAAATACATCATAATTAAAATGAGGAGGCCCTGAAAAATTTAGTAGTGTTCCCTAATTAAAAGAGTGCCTCAGTGGCAGAATTCTTGCCTTGTATTCAGTGCCCTGAGTTTAATCTCCAGCATAGCAAGAAAGAGATTGCTGAGCATGGTGGCTCTTGCCTATAATCCTAGCTACTTAGGAGGCTGAGCTCCAAGGATCTGTGTTCAAAGCCAGCCTGCGCACTAAAGACCATGAAACTGTTATTTCCAATTAGTCACTAGAAAAGGGAAAGTGGCACTGTGGCTTAGGGGGGAGGGAGGTAGACTTGAGTTGAAGAGCTCAGGTGACAGAGTCATGACACCCCCCACCCACCAAGAAGAAAGATATAATGGGAAACAGAGAGGAAGAGGGTCAGGGAGGGAAAGGGTAGAAAAAAAGGGCTACAGAAGAGAAGAGAGTGTTAGAGATTATTTAGGACACTGCACAGTTTGACTTTGGAAGCCTATCATTGTATATAAAATCTTAAGGAGATGAACATAGCTCATGAAATATTTTCCAACAGTGTAGCTTTCTCTCAGTTACATATTCCATTTTGCCAGCTCCCCACCAAGACAATGGTAATTCTAAAGTGTTTAGGAGAGTCCCAAGAAGTCTTTTCAAAATAATTAAACAAATGAATAAAAATCTTATGTTATACAAATGTTTTGTTTGATTGATGTTTAATACCATTCTTTCTTCTATTGCCTTTGGATTTTGAATCATGGATCAGAAAATTTATCTCACTTTCGTATTGCAGAAGACATCTCCATGAGAAGTAATGTACTTATTCTCTGGTGAATGTAACTGTAACTCCTCTGTACATTAACCCAACAACAAAAAAGTAAATTAAATTAAAAAAGAAGACATCTCCATGTTTATTGTGAGTATCTATGAGTTAATTTTTTACATCTTTTAACCATAAAGAATTTAGAAAAATTTGTGATATAAAAATTAAGTCCAATGTTATTTTATGACATAGTTGACTAGTTATCAGCAATTAATCAAAAATCAATAATTTTCCCAACTAATTTGAGACTGTTTTAACAGTAATTTTCTGCATGTAATATTGTGATTATTTTGAATTTTACAACGTTATACTAATTTATCTTTGTCTGTTCTCTGAGACAACATCACTGCTTTAAATTCCACCTTATTTAATCTATATTTTAACCCACTAGAGTTGCTATCCCTTATTGTTCCTATTTTTTCAGGGATCTCTTGGTTGAATATTACTGTATTTTGTGCTTTTCCTAATGAATTATGTAATTATTTGAGTCCTTAGCAAAACATGATAGTATTTTAATAGGGATTACAATGAAGTCACAGATATAGCTGGCATTTTAGTAATAAAGAAACATTAAATTCAAACCTTTATATATTTTTTCTGCATTTCAAATTTGTGTTCGTATCTTATTATTTTTCCTAAAGAGACCATTGATGTGACTTGTTTGTTATACATCCCATTTTTTTCAATCAGAGATAGATTGGTAGGTAGGTAGGTAGATGATTGATTCATAGATAGATAGGTAGATAGATAAATACAAATTATGGATAGAATGATAGATAGATGCCTAATAAGTGAAGGATAGAATTAGAAAGAATTTAATGGCATTTTCATTTAATAGTACTTGCTCATGAGTGTTCTTTACCTAATATGTTACAGGAATCTCAGGAAACATAGAACAAACCACAGTAGGAATGCTTCCATATAATAAATTGTTTAGCAACAGAGTGACAGTATGAAGTTCTAGATAATTCATGTAGTTCCTCCAGGTAAAACGTCATGACTTAATATAATGAGATATAGCATAAATAGCTTGTGTCACAGTCTTTGTGTTTTCAATTTAAATGATCATGTATTATATTTTTTAATTCCTAACTATACTGGATTTTTAAAAGTTATTTCAAATTTCACTAACTTTAAGACAGTAGAAATTTACTACTTTGACCAAATTAGCCATACTTTACCAAATAAACATTTTTCAGTTAGAAAATGTGGTAATTTCTTCTTCACAACATTTTTTACTCCAACTTAAATTCCCAGGCTTCCATTCCTGATTATAGTGACTGAAATAATTTTCAAAGAGATTGTCTGGAGGCAGTCCAGTGCAAATAACCTAGAATGCTACAATTCTTCATTCAAAATGAATTGTTTAACTGCAATTGTCCTTTGGCTGATCCTCTGTATTCCATATACATCCATTCATCAGTTCCCACACACGTAGTTCAAGAAGCCTAAGCATTTTCTATGTCTTGAAGATTTACTGCCCAAATGAGTTTTGGGTTTTTTTTTTAAATTTTTTTCCATTTAAAGTTTTCTTATTGTCAATACCATCCTAGCAACCATGTGTACAGCATGGTCTCTTTACAGGATGAACAAATTCTCCAGCCCTTGACTTTCCATTTAGCCATAGCAATTTCAGCAGATAGTTGCATGAGGCAAGAAATGACAGCATACCATTCAACAACTAGAATGTTTAAAGCTGTGTGTTGTCCCTTGTACTCTCATGCAGTGCTGTAAGAGTGTGCTTATGACCCTGTCATTGTCATGAGATAGCCATACCCTGGCTGATACATGATACAGTAAGGATCACAGACATATGATAGAACTACCATGTTGCCTCACGGATATATAGTGATGGGATGTTTTGCTTCTTTCTCCAGCCTGAATCACTCATTTACATAAACCATATGACATCTGAAAAAGACCACTTGACAGATTCATCAATTCACAAATTATTAAATGACTGGAAGTTACCAAATTTTGAGTTGGACATACACAACAATAAAATATTGACTCAACAGTAGGTCAAATCTCCAACCCAGATGATGGCTTAGAGTCTTGTTCTTCTTTCTCTTTTACTCCCCAAATCTGAGTGATTGTCAGTGTTTATGAAATTCACATGTTGTTTCTGAGGCATTCCTTCCTTTCCATCTCCTCTGTCACTACTCTAAGTCATGCTGTACATATCTGTGTTGTTACCAATGATCTTCTAAACTTCCCTTCCTTCTCTGAACTGCCTTACTTGCCAACAAGATATTAGTGCACATTTACACTCATTATTTGTATATCTTTCTCATAATGGACTCTGGCCACAATGTATGTTACTGAGTTAAAAAAAAAGGCCAAATAAGACTATTTCCAAAAGCTACTCCCCATCCATGCAAAGTATGTCTTTTTTACACTAGAGGTAAGTGGCTCATTAGCATCCATATATGTACACATATTTATATATATATATTAACTATTAAATGTACACTACCTTTACCCTCAGCTTCTGTTACTTTCTCTTCCTCATTGGATCTTACCTCTATTCCCCATTGAACAAGCATTCCCTTCTCCAAAGAGGTTGTGGGTCTCCATGGTAATTATTATGAAATTTCTTCTGTGAGGCATGTCATTCAGCCATCTTTCCTCCAGTGGAACTAAAATATCTCACCTCTGTGATAATTTTTCATGTCTTTCTCTATTCATAGCCTAAGATTCCAACCCTCTGGATTTTTTTTTTTTGCCTTGGTAACACTAAACTTACTTGTACTTTATTGTTACTGGTCAAGTCTCTCCTCCTCAAAACCCAAGCCTTTATCTTACTTCCTTGGCTCAGCACAATTGAAAGTACTTAATATGCACAGTGTAGTTTAAGTGGACAAATTCAAGAAACACTGGGAAGTCTATAGGCAATGTCTTCTGCTAACTCTATTTGAGATTTTAATGTATTTCTTTCACTGAAAAACATTTTTTCACTTTAAAATTATTTAGAAATCAGAGACTTGATGAAGCTCCAGGGATATTCTCCTGGAGTAGTATAATTTGTAAAATTAAATGAGTTTTCAAGGTGAATTTTACACATGCTAATTAATACCATTTAAGGAATGCCTGATTTAATGAGAGACTATTGCAATACAAAAGTGTTTGAACAAATTAGAGTAACAGAAAATTGATACTAAAAATGTAAGTGTAATTATCATTTGACCATGCTTATCCAAAAGCCATAAGTATTCAGTCATTTATTTACAAAGTAAAGAAAATAATTTCTAGCTTTTGAATTAATATAATCACTTCTAGTGAATATAGGCATTGCTATAATAAAGTTATGAATTAAAATAATAGGTGTTTCACTAAGGGGGTTAAGTACAACATAAACTAAAGCTCACTATTAAACTGAAGCATTGATCTGTGATTGCTATTTATAACACAGTAGTTTTGAATTTTAGAAACAGGAAAAAATGCCACTGACCAGTTAGCCAGGACTTATGTTTTCTGTGTCAGCCTCAACCCTAACCCTGTTCTTCGGCTCATAGATTCTGGAGCCTGTTTTCTATCTCAAGTGAAAGATTTGAAGATAAAGTACTATTTTTTTTCTTAAGGAAAGCATTTGTCAATCAAACTTGAAATTCTGGATGATAAGAATCCATTGGGAGCTTGAGAACTCAGATAATAAGCACTCAAAGCTACAGAATCAGAAGGGCTGTGACACATTTATAACTGTGATTGCTCCTGGGAAGGTGGAAGAAAAGTAAGTCACAAATATCACCACCCGTTGTGGTCACTTCTGCTGTGCTGAGTTATTTATATTTCTCCCATCCCCCTTAAAGACAAAATGTTTACCAATAGTCTTAAGTATCTAGAAAAGTGCTAATGTGGAAGGGGGAGGTCAGAGTTTACAGTATAGTTTAATGGGAGTATGCTTGCCTAAAATGTGTGAAGACCTCAGTTTCATCCCCAACCTACAAACCACCACCACCAGCGTCAGCACCACCACCACCAAAAGAGTGTTCAAAACAATCCACAGTGATAGAGAAATTAAACCATAGAACCTCCTCTTATCCTCTTATTTTATCTGATTTTTCTCAGGTTGAATATTTTATTTGTGCGTGCATGTCTAATATGTACTTGTATTTCTTTTGTCTATATATAAATATACATCGCCTCTCCTTATCCTATTTTGAGTGCTTTCAGTTATCTGCAGCATGTGCAAAAATGTGACATGGAACATTCCAGAAACAAAGAATTCACACATTTTTAAGTCACAGGCTGCCCTGAATGCCATGATGAAATTTTGCACTCTCCCCGCACCCAGGAGGTGAGCCGTCCCTCTGTCCACACTCCACGGTCTTAGTAGGTACTGAGTTGCTTTAAGTTTGGTTTTTATTTTTTCAATTAATTGACAAATACAGGACAAAGAAATGATCAGAGCTGAGCATTTGTCAAGAATAAATAAAAAGAAGAAACAAGAATACTTATGATTCTCCCTACCTGGAGCATGTCACTGTCAACTTCAGAGTGAGGTGCAGCTAATGACCATCAGATCTGACAAGAGCTAGCCAGGTATTTAAAGTTAAAAGGACTATTTAATATAAGCCATAAATCCATATTACTAATAAGGAAGTGTTCACTAAATTTACATTGAACTCTAAGATATTACGTATCTGTCTGCCCACACTGTATTTTCTCAAATGTTTAAATTATGTTTTCAAATGTATGTAATTGTATGCACATATAAATAAATGACTATAATTTCACAAATGATATCCATCAATATCTCACTATTATTGAGAAGGCATGATTTTGTTTAATAGATAAGCATATATAATAAATACTGTGTATGCTAAAACTCAAGAGAATATAACAAAAATTGTTTTAATTTTCTTTAAAGACCTGGTATATCATTTAGATACCTTCATAAAACAAGTAAGGATATATCTCATAAATTATTCTACTTAAGACCTTTGTAAAACCAGTTGTTAATCATTTCTCTTATTAAAGAATTCTTATTAACTCTGAAAGAGAGTTTGTTTCCTGAGTTATTCATTATTTGGAACAAGGAATTGAATGCTACCTTAAAAGATGTTGAGGTTTATCGACTAAATATAACACCTTCATTTTCCAAGTGAGTCTATGGTTAAGAGCAGTTAAATGACTTGTGGAATTCACATAGTGACTTAGTGGCACGGCCAGCTCTATAACACATAGAAAATAATTGATAATTTGTTCATAAATGATATTTATGTATTAATAATAATACATATATCTACTTCATTGCATTTGATTATCAGAATAAATCTGTGGGTAGGTAATCATTATTCTATTCACTCTGCTGGAAGGAAACTCAACTGACTAACTCCAGATCACTTAGTTGATTAAGAGCAGCACACTGTTTACTTCGACCTAGATCTTTAAATTTGATTCTTACCCAATCCATGACTCTCCTGATATGAGCTTGAATGTTGCTTGCCTACCTTTGCCATTCAGTTCTTCGAGGTTAAGTCTTTCAGCAAATTCCACTTACAGTCCTTGAACCCCACAAAGAGTATGGTGATACTGACAGATATTAAGTAAGTATAATTCTTGACCTACAAGACTTTATATTTAAGAATTTATTAATACAAACAACAGTATTGAGACCATATTTAGACATAGTATTTTAAAGTATCATTTTATGAATCAAGAAAATATTCACATTTTGTTACCAGTCAACAAATGATAACAAAATTTTTCCTTATACAAAGAGCACAGAAATTATAAAGTTATTTGACTCTCTTTCATTTCATATGAAATGAATATAAACTAGAAAAACACCAGGTACATTTTTATTCTTTCTTGAAATAACTTCAAAACTATAAGCATTTACTACTAAAAACTGAATTCCATAAAAGATAATGATACAATGCACACTATTTTTAAATAAGTGAAAAGCAATTGGCACAGAAAATAAAGTGAATTTTAAAACTGAGGTATTAACTTGCTGAATTTTGCCAAGAATATGAATGTTTTATTACTTTGAAGGCAATTTGTGAAACATGCAATGTATTTAAACAAATTCTAGTTTGTATTTTCCTTCAGTGAAGCAAAAGAGCATTTAAAAAAATCTCAACAATATATTCTAAGTATGAACAGTTTCTGGACACTATTTAGATTACTAAATTCTCTGTGGCCCACCCAAAAATCCAATCTCACATGATCATAAATCTTTTCCATTTGGGGTGTAGGCACTTTTTACAGCTACACATAGCTATGTTCTTCAGTGAAACTTTTCATAACGTTTCTAATGTATATTTTTATTCTGTGTTATGTGTGTATATATAGTATGGGGCATGAAGTACAGTTAGGAAAAAATGAAAAAATGACATTCTCTTGTATCAACAACCTTTTCTTGAGGTCCTGGCAATTAGTACCAAAGATTACATCAGCTTCATAAAATTCAGACAGCTAAAGAAAAGAACAGTACACAAAGAGCTACATTATTGAAAGAGTCAGTCATAAGTTAGAAAGAGCAGTCAAGTTGTTATGATTTAAAAATGAGAATTCTTCAACAAACATGCCTGACCTTGTTGACTCCTATTTTCATTTAAAAAATATCCAAACCTGGGCCAGAGTTCGGCCTAGTGGTAGAGTGCTTGCTTAGTATGCACACAGACCTGGGTTAGATTCCTTGGTACGTATGGTACATACATAGAAAAAAGCCAGGAGTGGTTCTTTGCCTCGAGTGGTAGAGTTCTAGCCTTGAGAAAGCCCAAGGACAGTGCTCATACCCTGAGCCCAAACCCAGGACTGGGAAAAAACAAAAAAATATATCCAACTGTGCTTATCTCACTACTCATTAGCACCCAATGAAGAAAAAAGAAAAGTAAAAGAAGCAAAATATTCAAATCAATAAAGCTGTTAGCAATTTTCATTAAAATACTGTGAGGGTCAACGATGTTCATTGCAGCACTATTTACCATAGTGAAGATATGGAACCAACCTAGATGTCCCTCAGTTGATTAGTGGATCAATAAGATGTGGTATTTGTACACAATGGAATTCTATGCTGCTGTCAGAAAGAATGACATCTCCCATTTGTTAGGAAATGGAGAGGCTTAGAAAAAATCATATTAAGTGAAGTAAGCAAGACTCAAAGGAAGATAGGCTCAATCGTTTCCTTCATTTGTCATAATCAGTAGAAACCTTGGGCTCTCCTAGCAGAGATTTGCAATAGAGAAAAACCTAGATACATAAGGCCATATAGTATGACGCTGAATGAAAGGACCTCTAGGATATAGAAACAAAAGCCATATAATGAGTGATTGTTATCCTTAACGTACTATGCTATCTCTCATCTCTTTTGCTGTCCCTTGGGTATCTCATAATGTTACAGTATCTCACTTTGTTATCTGATATATCGGATATATTTGTATTTGGTCATTTGAAATAGGATAGGGAAGGGGGGAAAACAAGATGAGGGGTGGAGGAGGGGGGAGGGAAATGGGGACCAAGACATGAGAAAGAGTATCAATGTATGTGAATTAATGCACCTTCTATCTGCCGAATATAATGTAACCCTTCTATTAATTACAATAAAAAATATATGAAAAAATGCTGTGAGAGTGATTTCTTTTATCTCACATCATTATAATCAAGTTTTACCTCATCCTGGTGTCCCAAACCTGTAATCCAGGCTACACAGGCATGTAAGAATTGAGAGTCACTGTTTAAACCAGTCCAGGTAACAAACAAATCCTTTAGAATCTTATCTCCAACGAGCCAGCAAAAGTAGGAAGTACAGATGATCAGCCATGATTTTTAAAAATGCCTAATGGGAGCTGGAGGACTGAAGACCAAGAATTTGCAGGGGGAGTTGGGGATGAAAAGGAAAGGAGAGGAGAGGAGAAGGGAGGGAAGGGGCAAAAGGAGGGGGGAAAGAGCACAGAAAAGAAAGAAAAGAGAAATGAAGAAAAGGAAAAAAAGGAAAGAAGAAGTCCTGTCTGTCAGTTATTATATGATACACTTATAAAGGAGAGAAGCATAGAAGTTTTACAATATGGATATGTATTTGCCTCCAAAATCATCTGAAATGGTGACACTGTTTAGAGGGCCTCATGTGAAGAGAGTCCAAATTGGAGGCCTAAAAGAGAATCCAAAGGAAAGGCATTTTTAGCAATAAGTGAGAAACACATCTTAAAGGCAGAATTCCAGTAAGGAAGGTGGAGTTCCCTCTCATGGGATGGGCAATAGAATTCCCATATAACTGGATGATCATCCTGCTAGGCCCAGCATTTCCAGGGCCTTCCTCTTGATACCCTCAAGATTATGCTCAGTTAAGTACACACAGAACTACTGTGCACTTTGTTTGGGGTGGATTTGCAGGGGGTGTCATGAGAATACTGCCACCATTTAAAATCTGTTTTGCTATCTTTTTTGTTCTATTTTCTTTGTTCATAGCACATCTTCTCCCTGTAAAAATCTAAACTTTGAAAGGATGAAGATAGATTTCTCTTTGTATAGTCGGTGTTCTATCCACAGTTCCTATAACAGAATCCAGCACATAGAACTTATTGAACGAATATTTGTTGAATGAGTCTTCTCATGATCCACTTGTCACCTAATAGGCCCATAGAGTCACAACAGCCACAATCAACATCTCAGACAGAACAAAAAATAAGTGTTCACCCAAACATCAACCTCCGACAATTGTATGATGTATATAATGGAGAATATCTTCCTTGTCTACCTTCTATCTTGATAAATGGACAGAGGAAAAGCAGGTAAAGATTCTTCCAGAAGCCTTCAGTACCTGATCAAGTCTTAATAAGGTTTGGTGTAAAATAATTGGCCAGAGGGGGAAAAATGAAACTTGTTAAGGGCTTGGAAGTTAATCTAAGCATGTGGGTTCGTGATGGCGACTTCCTTCCCATATATCACTTCCACTGCTGAGCATGAGGGCTAATGTGTATTCTAGGACAGCGCTATCTCAGGCTGTTCTCCAAAGGTTTTTTTCACTCCAGTAGGGCTAAAGTGGAGAAGATTGTGAGTGTAGAATTCATGAAGAACAGAAATGAATTGCTCATAGTAATGGAGGCTAAGAAGTGAAAGATGGAGGTTCCAGGTCATTTGGTATTTGGTGAAGGCTTATTTTACATAGATAGTGCCTTCTATGGTTCTCCCATGGGGGATGGAGGAAAGACAAAAAATAAATAAAACTTTTTCCAAGTTTTTTTCATAAGAATATCAATTCCATTCATGAGGGTGGAACCTACAGAATCAAAAATCAAATAAAATACCATCTTGTTAGTGATATAAATGCGATGGGATACACACACTCAGATCAGAGCACCAAACTAAAGGCATGATGGCCCCCAAGGATTCAGGCCATAGTAATCCTTAAAGATAACATTAGCATCTGGCTTTGTTACCTGGTATATTAAAAATATACTTACTTGTTTATTTGAAATAGGAAAGGGAAGGGGGAAAACAAGATGATTGGGAAGGGGTAGGGGAAGGAAATGGGGATATAAACATGAGGAGTATCAATGTGTGAGAAGTAATGCACCTACTACCTGATGAATGTAACTGTCACCCCTCTATACATTATTCCAA
This sequence comes from Megascapheus bottae, assembly GCF_031878675.1. Lineage (NCBI taxonomy): Eukaryota > Metazoa > Chordata > Mammalia > Rodentia > Geomyidae > Megascapheus > Megascapheus bottae. The sequence continues at coordinate 34,546,580 of NC_143517.1, read as the reverse complement.
CAATAAAAAAAGATCACAGCAGCTACCCTCTCACATCCCTGTCATCACTTTGTTCTAAAACTACTGACAGCAAACCAAGGGAAGGCAGAATCAGCACTCTCTGAACCTGATGATTCCTCCGGGGACGACTGAGGAGATTAGAAGTCCCCAGTCCACTGCATGAAACAGAAGGTCATCTTTCCCAACCTTCTGATACAATGGCTCTGATTCATTATTTATATTTGACAGCAATTCTGTACATCTATATTTTAAAAATATATTTATTTGTTTATGTGAAATAGGAAAGTGAAGGGAGAAAACTAGATGATTGGGAGGGGCAGGGAAATGGAGACAAAACATAAGAAGGGGTATTAATGTGTGAGAAGTAATGCACCTATTGCCTGGTGAATGTAACTGTAACCCCTCTAGAAAAAAATCTTACATCCCTGACCCCATACAACTAAGAAAGGTGTCGGGTTTTCTAGTGAGTTTGAGTAGCTAAAATAATCATTACTGTAAGTATTCATTGCTTATTAAGTATAGTTCCTGGGCTAAATTATTTGCATATGCTGCCTCATTTAATTTTTACTTGTTTCAGTTGAGTGTCATTGTCAACTTCTGTCAAATTTCAGAGAGATTGGTTGAACCTGGAAAGTCAATCTCACCTCATTTGTTACTGTGTTTATCTATGCTTTAGTCTACAACTACTTACTGTTCCCAGATGGTAGGATCTGTTTTTCTTTCCATTTTGCAGACTGGGATACTTAAATAAATCACTTGCTCAGAACAACTCAATAGAAAGTGAGAAAGCTGAGAATCAGGATCTACATCCTGAAATCCTTCACAGAACTGCATCCTAATCTCCCCTCAAGCAGAAGCTAGCAAAATGAGTGCAGCATACATGTCTATGGCACTTGAAAACTTACAGAACCTCTCACACATTATCTCATCCCATTGGTACATATTTTCCTGCAGGCATTTTGTTGAGCCAACAACTAAAGTTTCTGATATACTTATGCATAAAACATTGGGCTCATGGGAAAAGACAGAAAATGGCAGTTAAAACAATGACCAACTTTTTTGAAATCACTGGCTAGATGAATAGGCTGGAAATCTTTGGGAAACATCTAACTAGAAAACTTCTCAAAATCTCTTTGATCAGTCCTGCTCTTTTTTATATCAATTTTAAATCCATTGTTGACCAGTGTATGTCTTTTCTTTTCTTTTTTTGTAATTGTATTTATTGTTGGGGTAATGTACAGAGGGGTTACAATTACAGGTAGTGTGTACATTACTTCTCGAGCATTGATACCCCTTCTCATGTTTTTGTCTCCCCTTCCCTCTTCCCACCTTTCCCAATCACCTGACCAGTGTATAACTTCTAGGTTAAATTTGTTTTAACTAGTAATGTACACAATTAAGTCTTCTCACATGGAGTTGTACTATATTAGATGTAGGCTACATCAGTTGCTAATGAAAGTTACTTAGGTTTTTAGAGGTTTCCAATGGTGTTTATCCAAAGTCCTCCTGGCTGTTGTTTAAGGGGGGGGGAATATTCTGAAGCTCTTCTTGCTGCAGAAAGTGCCTGGTCATATTTCATTGGTCACATGCTGGGAGTGGAGGGCTTGGACTACATTCTTCCCGTGACAGGGTCATCTTTCTGAAAGGCAGCAAGGAAAGAGTTCATGCTACCCCGAAATAGTCCTTCGAAGCTAGAGAAAGTGCTAAGAATAGTGATCCCAAAGTGAGGTTTGGAAATGGCCAGCAAATCTCCCATTAGCTGAAGCCCATCTGCCAAAGTGAAGAGCTCCAAGTCCACAGTGCTTGCTTCTTCTCCATCTTTTCTCCAGACACATGAGTATAGTGCGATCAACAGATACCACTTTAGCAAATACTTTTGAGTGCACTCTGTAAAAAAGACAGTCACTCCAAGAAGTTAGTGTAAAAGACTCCAAGATCTTGGTGACAGCCATGAGAATGTGAGCTAATACCTAACTACAATCCACACATTTGGGAAGCTAAGACAGAAAGATCACAAATTAAGGCCACCTTAGAGCACATAGTAAGACCCTGTCTCAAAGAGATAGTCAAGGGTGAGGGGGAATGGAACAAGCCGGTGCGAAGCACACACCTGCAATTTTAGCTACTCAGGAGGCTGATTTCTGAGAGTCACAGTTTAAAGCCAGCCCAGGCACTAAAGACCACGAGTTTCTTATCTCCAATTAATCAGTAGAAAACTGGAGGTGGTGCTGTGGCTCAAGGTGTAGGGCAGTAGCCTTGAGCTGAAAAGCTCACAGACAATACCCAGGCCCAGAGTTCAAACCCCATGACCCACAAAAAAAAAGAAAGAAAGAAAATAAAAAGGTGGAACAAAGAGTGAATAAATCCACAATGGTGTCGCTAGACACTATGCAGAAATCAACTGTATATCTTGTGGGTGGAGACGGGAGGAAAAAGCTATGAGAGAGTGAGGGAAGGGGAAACATGGTTCAAAAAGAAATGTATTCATTATATGATTCATGTAATGAATCTAAAACCTCTGTGTGTCATCTATACAATAACAATAAAATATATAGAAGAGAAAGGAAGAAAGGAAGGAAGGAAGACAGAAAGGAAGAAAGGAAGGAAGGAAGGAAGGAAGGAAGGAAGGAAGGAAGGAAGGAAGGAAAGAAAGAAAGAAAGAAAGAAAGAAAGAAAGAAAGAAAGAAAGAAAGAAAGAAAGGAGCTATAGTCTTTCATTTGATGTGGCATGGAGCTACACAGATTCAGAACTGCATTTGTCTAAATGTAATTGTTATATTCTGTACACTTAAACACTGAATTATACACTTCTACCAAAACTGGTATTTCAGTGACTATGTAGATAAAATATTTAAATAAACCAGGTAAATATACCCGACTAAGAAGCATAAATATCTGTGTAGATGAAACTTCACACATATATGACCTAAACACTTATTTATGGTGTTATGTGACCCAGAGTTCTAACACAAGAAAATAGTTGCAAAACTTTCCTCTGGCCAAATGAGAGAAATGATTCTTTCTTTTTCAATTGTTGCCTTGGTCGTGAATATTGGTTCATGTAAATAAATTAATGCAAACCACCACTCATAGACATGAAAATTAGCAGCATTACCTTGAAGGAAACAGAATTTTAATAATACCTGAGATTTTTGTAAGGGTCTTTCAGACAATGTATGTTGGGCTCTAATTCAGTTTGGTATTTCCTCATGGAAACTCTATATTGATCATTCTTCAATTTTTTTATAAACGCTCAATATAGATATATTACTCCTATCTACGTGAGATAGTAAGTTTCACTATTGTTAATTGTGCTAGGCCATTATTTGCTTCCTGAACATAACATTGACCAAGAACATAACATTCACTAAGTGTTTTCAAGCTCCTTAGCTCATCAGTTAATTTTAGTAACACCCTCTCCCCACCTCAAATGGCTAGTATTAGAAATTCAGCTACAAGATGTTCCTGTATTTATTATGATATGATCATTTTGAGTTTCAACTCTGCAATTAGCTTCACAAGTTACAATCTTTTCCATCATCTACTCCTTTCAGCTTTCTCCATCGAGGTCAAAGATGGGTTAACTTTACAGAACCATTATTGAATGCAATCAGGTAGAAGGATCCTTATGGGGAAAGAATTAATAATAATAATACCACTTCCTATTTATATGTCAGGCCATCAAAGTCAAAAGTCATCCTCATCAAAGAATACAAATTGACTGCTTAAGTAGCCTGCACTGTCTCATGTAGTTCAAAAGATTATAAACCAAGCCTCCCTGGAGATTATTTTCTAAACGAAATAATATACTGCATTTTTTAAACATTGTAAATCTATGACACTTTTATAGAAAAATACAGGTGTAAGTGATGGGCAGATGATAGGTAGAATAATGTATTCTTACATGGAGAAAATTTAAACATGAGTATTAAAAGAAAACACTGCTTCAAGTGCCAGCATCATGATGTTGTTGATATGGTTATGTAGCCTCACAGAACCATCCAGACTGTCACCATGATCTGGGAAAATTTCTACAGCATTATAATCCTTCTTCCTAATCAAAGAGAAATGTCTAAAAGTCATACCTTCCTTGCCCTAGCAAGTGCCTCTAACTATGGTAAGCTTACAAGGTTCTACAGGGTCAGTCATTTGATAAGACTCTCCTTAAGTATTAATGATTTTTCTCATGAACATTAATCCTTAATGATTTCTGGTAATATGACTCAGAGAAGTTACTGAGGCATTAAGAGGAATGTGCCTTCTTCAAGAAAGCACCAAGAAAGCATGCCTACACTCAAGAGTCTCTAGTATGGTTAGCAATGGTGGCTTTTGGTTCATGTCTCCGTGGTCACCAATGACTTCCCATCTGATGTTACCAATAAGACACATGCTGAAACATCTATCACATAGAAACAGGTAATGTACTGGCTTTTATATTCATTGATCTCAGTGAATCCTTATATATAATTCTTTCTCTTATCAGAATGCAAAATACTAACATCAGTCATATATCTCACATATATGGTAAAGCTACATCATTACCATAAAAACACATGGCCCTCACATTACCAAATGCTATTTTAAGTAGGCAAAACATTCTTGACCTAACACTAACTCTGCAGATGCAGCACCTACAGTTATAGGCCTTCTTCTATGGCCTTCTTTCATCTAATTTCCTTAATAAATAGCATCATCTCTATTGAACAGCAGGAACCCTTTTTCTCTGACTCCTTCACTACTTTCTACACATGGCTGACAGCACTATGGGGATCCTGTGAGTACAACTGATGAGTACGTTTCTAAGATTTCCCGAACTTCCATCAGCATCCATACTGCCATGGAAATGTATCAAAAAAAAAAAAAGGCCAATGAAATATATCACAAAGTCTTCTCATTTTACATGACTGTAATACATATTTGTACATCAGTGTGATTGTTCAATGAGCTACTCTCCTTCAGCTTCTTGGCTGTCACATATTACTTGACTGAATGTCCACTCTACATCAAGTATTGACTGATAGTTTGCCAGGGCATCCCACAAATTGTCACAAAGTTAATATTTAATTTCCATCGTTTTCCAAGTTGAATAATAGAAGTATGATAGAAGTTTCAGAAATCAGTCAGTAAACATCTCGGTTTTTGTTAGGTAGAGCTAGCCAGATGTTGAAATTATGCCCTTGTAGCACATGCTGGTAGAAATGAAAGCCATTGTCTATAGCAGATATTTCTAGCCTAGACAAGCATATACTCATGGAGAACTTGATTGGTGAATGAATGAATGAATGAATGAATGCTGAGGGGAGCCAATGTGAAACTAAAAAACCAAGGTAAGTTTCTTTTCTATTTATTTCCCTGCCTTCTGCCAATCTCTTTTAACATTTCTACCTTATAAGCTTTTTGTAACGTCACTAAAACTGTCCTATAGAAAACCCAAAATTATCACCTGAGAACATGTAAATGCTAAGCTTTAGTTATACTGTGTACTATTTATCTCCTCAGGAAATGGAAGAAAACCCCCAGGACCATATATTCATGTATGCATGACAGAGGAGCAATCCTTCCAGGAGATCAATCCATATATCTGACTGCTTTGTAAGGGATTTACTAAGTGCAAAACAAATCATTCTTGGCGCCTGACTTTTGAAACATTTCCTTTTGTGTTTAGAGAGTGCAGTCACCCGGTCACTTACATTCTGAGACGTGAAGTCTTGCAGATGGTTTAATGTGTGCTCGCTAAGATGGTCTTCCCCATTAACTCCTCAGCGTTCAACACATGCTGTTTTCCACGTCTGTTTGGGGTGATAATCTTATGGCCTAGCAATAGCCTGGTAGAATTGGTATTAGGTACTTGGCTTAGCACTAAAAGATTTAGAAATATATTAACAGAAGTTCTACTAAAATGGCCCATCTGCAGAGCCTGAGTGTGCAGGCTTTAAAACGCACACACAGAATAAAAGAGCAGTGTTTGCAAAAAGAGGAAGTTTCAGGGAGCTTCAAATGTCTAGTTCAGGCTCTGAAACTTTTGTGTTCTAGTGCTCTTCTGGTTCTTGAAATAAGCTTCAGTTCATCACTGAAAGAAAGTGTCACAATTTTATTAGGGAATCCTCTCCAAATTTAAAAGGGAAGGAAGAAAGGAGAATTTGACAGAGCAAAGCAGTTGTAACAATAGCTCTCAACCTATCTTGACGAAATTACTCATTTAGCCACAGGAACTAAGAGTCATGGGTAAAGGAGTCACGGGATTTTGTAAAAACTGGATGGACCATATGATTTGTGCCTCACTGAGTCAAGGAGGTCAGGCATTTGGCCTCGGCACCAACTACACACTGAATGGTCTGCTTTCTCATGGCACAGGGCATTATTCTGGGCATGACATCGCCCTTTGGCAGAGGGCACGTACTGGGAAGAGACTCAGCCATTGGCAGTCAACATTCCTGGAATCTTCTTCATTCCAGAAGGGAAGTCAGGCACAGAGCCCACTATATCTTCTGAATCTAGGGTTACAAATACGGACATGTGATAGGCCATTGAAAATGATACCTTTTGTTTTTAAGTATGGTAATGGTTATTTTCTGATGTAGGGAGATATTCCTAGAAAGAGGCTGGCCACTCTGGAGATGTTAAAACTACTGACTGAACCTAAAAGAAAAAGTCTTTATTGAAACAGAAAATCTCAAACTAAATATGAGCTATCCATCTACCAGTGGAAAAACAAAAGCAGTATTTTAGTGATAAGGTTCTTACTTTTCAATCCAGACTGTCCTAAAACTCATGATCTTCTAGCCTCAGTCTCCTGAATATGATTACAGGTATGTACTATGTAACTCAGCTAAGAGAAGCAAGGGTGTGTGTGTGTGTGTGTGTGTGTGTGTGTGTGTGTGTGTGTGTGTGTGTGTGTGTGTCTGTGTGTGTCTGTGTGTGTGTGTGTGTGCCTATGTGCACATGCTGCTCCTAGGACTTGAACTCAGGGCTTAGGCACTGTCTCTAACATTGCTTTTGTTCAAGGCTTGCACTCTGTCATTTGAGCCAAAGTTCCACTTTGGGCTTTTTGGTGTTTCCTATCTTGGATTTTCAGATCTCAGCCTCCTGAGTAGCTAAGATTACAAATGTGAGCACCTGGCTGAGAAAAGCAAAGTTAATCATTATTTTAATAGTAGTAAAAACTGTCTCTAGCTTTTCAAAATACGTTCAAGCTTCTAAAAGTATGGGAAAACGAACTGCAAAGAAATCTCATAATTTTCACAACTCCTCCTTATTCCATCAGAAAAGATGAGCTTTGAGGTTCACATGGTATAAATTATGATGTTCTTTTATAAATAAAGAAAAATGCTTTGATGAAAATTATTCATAATACTATAGGAAATAGTGTTATCCCAGGAGACACTGTGAGTTATAAGACTAGGCATATGAACTTTTATTAGATTGAGCTTATCATATTTTGAAATTTACTCGGTTGGATGCACAACATTTTTTCAGGAGGTAAAAGTACATTTTTATTTAAGAAACTATCATATTCTATGTCTATGCCATTGTCTATGTCTATCCTAATTAGGTATTGTAGTTTAATGTTTATTTTTTATTATATTTAAGTAGCTGTTATAAGGGGTTTCATTCTAGCAAGTCTGTACATCTTGATCAATGTCATCCCTTCCATCTAGATATTGTATTTTTAAGCTATTCACTTTTTCTCAAGATTTAGAAGTGGTCATATAAAAATTTTAAACACTTTTTTGATGCTAAAAAAATTCTTGCTGCTCCTTTCAAATGTGATAGGAATGTTATTAAAGTCCTTCATTCCAGTAGTTCGTCCTGGTGGTTAAGAGTTGTTAGAGTGATGTTTATTCACTTAGTGATGCCTGTAACAGATAATTAACTAATAAAGTTGTAAACAAGATTCCTGACTATTGCCCTATAACCTCTGGACTTACATCCACTTTCCTTACCCACTAATTTGCGATTCACCAAAAATGCTTGAGACCACAGTTAGTCTTAACTGGTCCTGCCCTATCCATGCTGTGCTGTGACCTGTTAGCCTGTAGCCTGTTAGTGAAATGTGGGTCATTCAGTGAGGTCGGAAGTCAACCAATTGGGAAATATCCATGTCTTCATTCTTTCAAAGTCTATTGATACAAGCTTCAATGGTCATGAAATAGATCCATGAACAAAAAAGAGAGTGCTGGCTAAGAAGCAAGCCAGGTCTTGACAGTCTGGTCTGCCCAGGACCACAAAGGGAGCCAAGCCCTGGAGGCAGTTCTGGCTCTGTTCCTTTGACTTCATGCTGTACCCCTTGCTGTGTTGCTTGAGCTTGCTAGCTAGTTTACTCCATCAGAAAGGTTACTAAGTCAATATCAACTCCCTCCATCAGAAAGGTTACTAAGTCAATATCAACTCCCATCAAGGAAATTAAAGAGGGGAAGAGTCAAAGTAACAAAAAGTAAAACTTATTTGCTGAAAGCCCTGCAAATGGCCAACAGACCCTATTACTTACATGTCCTTCCTTTTTTTTTTTAAGGATTTTGATAAATGAGAAAGAGAGAGAGGTGCAAAGCATTTTGCTAAACTTAAAAAATTATGACTAGAAAATTAAATATAAGCAAAAGGCTACAAATACTATAGTTATTAGATTCCTACGTGAGTCTGTAAGACTTATTTTCACTTCTTAAACTATAAGTAAATTAACAGTGAGAAGACACTGACATCTGAGATAGCTAGCCCCAAAACTGGCAGCTGTTTTCGATAAAACAAAGCCTTTGCTTTATTCTGCATCCCCTCTGCTGAAAAGAGGGTGTCCCTCCAGAAAAAAATAATAGAAAGCTCTGCAATGTGTTGCCAGGATGGTATTGGCTCTATTAAGAAACTACTTGACTAGGACTTTGTTCAGATTAAGGAAAAAGAATACAGTCATGTACTGGCTCACACCTGTAAACCTAGCCACTCAAGAAGCTCAGACCAGATAGGAATGTCTCCAATTAACTACCAAAGCGACAGAAGTAGAGTTGTGTGTGGCTCAAGTGGTAAAGCACCAGCCTTGATTGAAAGAGTTAAGGGAAAGTGCCCTTTATTGGTACTAATCTGATATAAATAACTAAATAAATACACTATTACATTTCTGATGTGTAAATCTACATGGTGGAGAACCTTGTACAAAGAAAACTAGCAGTCTACCAATAGCAAAGGATGTTTATTAAATGGCATCTCTAATTTCAACTGTTCATGGAGGTATAAGCTGATGGACTTCTGTATTTGCCTAAGCAACTTATTTGGGGTGGCTTCATCACTGGACAGCTGCAGGTGCCAACATTGCACCTGCAGTTAATTGCAGCCACAATTAGACACTTAATTCCATTGTGGGAATAATTAGACACTTAATTTTGAGGATGTAAGTGACTGGCCCACAATTAGTCTTGGCTAAAGCATTTGTACTCACATTAAAGGAGATTCTGTTCAAACAAGTCAAACTTTTTGACCAGGCATTTCTGTATTCTCTGTTCACCATTTGCAGATAGACCCAAATGAGGGGAGATAATTGGGCATGCAGTGATAAAACACATGAGATGAGAATAACCATACTGAGTGAAAAATGAAGCTGTGTTGACAACAATACAAATAAGGGCAGCAGCACACGTATAAACATCAACCACGAAAGAAATGCTGTCAAAAGAGTTGCTTCAAACAATGAATTCCTTACTTATGTCTCCCTTGCCAAGCTAGCAATTTATGATAATGGTGTGGAGAAGATTGCAGTGAGCTTGAAATGATTAGGTGAGTGTTCTTCACCTATGATATGTTTATCCTTTTGAATGGGGAGGTTGCTGGGGATTTATGACTATACTGAAGTGACATCTGAATGGACTGCTCCAGACTTTGATTTTATTTATTTTAACCCCTGTATTTTTCCCTTGGACACATGTCACCTGTTCATGTTTTGCAAATACAGATATTTTCTATTTGTAGACATAAGCAAAGCTAGATTTTTCTCTCACAAGTTCAAAAGGCTTTCTTCAAACCTAAGTCAGGTTTGAAGGAAGAGGATATAATGTTGAATTTTCCTATTTTATTTGATTCTTACAAGACAAAAAGCTATATTTTGAAAACCACAAGTCTTTCTTTTACATTTAATAAATGTAATTTTTGCTTGGTTAGAAAAATGCAACAAAGCCAAAAATCCTATTATCATCAAGAAGTAATAGCCTTTTCAATGTAAAACAAAAAAAATTCTTCTAGTCTCCTATCATCTTCCTGAGGAATATGTTTCTCCTATTGTTTAGATTATCACTACATCTTAAAATGGAAATTTCCACCTAGAAATGTTTTACTTGTGTTCTGAGACAAGTCAGTCGATTACATTTGGCTGCATATCTTTTTTTAACTAAATCATTAATTGGTTTTCAGAGCTCTGGATTTACTGGCTGAAGTTTAAATGTAGCCTTAAAAATCAAGTGAGAGGAAGTACAATAAATGTTGGAACTCTTTATCATCCATTCAACTAGAAGCCCACTTCTAAGTTAACGCTGTGCATCATAAATGCCAGTTATAGAAGCCATGTTTATAAATTATTAAGTACCTTAGATAGCAACTAACGCTTGTCCAAATGGAGTAAAGCTCAGGCATTCCTCAGACTATGAACTGGTGCTGCTTCCTTTGTGATGGCAACTGCACAAATGTCAGGAAGGTGCTGTCAGGTATTTCATATCATTCCACACAGCAACTTTTGCATGGTACCATCGATAACCAAGTGACCTGCTTTAGCTCATTAACGTTAATGTAATGGATCATTCCCCACTAATTGTAATCATCAGCAAATTAGACTCCTTTCTAGGGTAGCCAGGCAGTGGGGAAGAATGTGATCAAGTAGACTGCATAAATAACTTTTCTCTCAGCCATGTGTCTTTACTCAACAACAAAAAAAGAGAACTGGTGTGTGTTGTGTGGTGTGTGTGTGTGTGTGTGTGTGTGTGTGTGTGTGTGTGTGTGTGTAGCAGTGAGGGGAATGTTAAAAGAACAGGCATTCCAATATGCCTATTTAAATCATTACAACATAGCTACAAGAAAATGGTTTTGCTACCTACATCTGCATCTGACAACAGAGGCAAGAGTTGAAAACGATAATGCAGATAATCGAGGTGAAGCACTTATTTGACTGATGTGTCAGCTCTTGCCTCCACTTTTGCTGATCTCTACTATTCTTAAATAGACACATTCCCTATTAGATACATGATTATCTAACTCCTGGTTGTAATTGTGAACTCTTTGAAACCCTCAATGATGTCATATTGATTTTTCATTTAAAAATGATATATGGAAACACAAATGTAGAGACACACAGGCAGGTTAAACCACAAATTCTTAATTAGGATAATGTATCTGAAATCCTTATTGTATCTAATGGTTTGTACTTCAAATGCATGTTTTCATGAGTGCTCATTTTCTGATTGTACTTTGGCCATAATAGTACCCTAGTTTTTAGAATGTTACTGGAAATTAAAGGTTAAAGAGTAATCTCATTAGATCATAACATTGTATGAAGAGTTTTCTAATCTACTGGGATAAACAATTTCTTTTTTTTTTACCATTTTTTATTGTAATTAGTAAAAGGGTTACATGATATTTGCCAGATAGAAGGTGCATTAATTCACATACATTGATACCCTTTCACATGTCTTGGTACCCGTTTCCCTCCCCCCCACACCCCCCACCCGTCTTGGTTTTCCCCCCTTCCCTATCAAATTTCAAATATCCAAATACAAATAAGTTCAATATATCAGATAACAAAGTGAGATACTATAACAATATGAGATAACCAAGGGACAGCAAAGGAGATGAGAGACAACATACTACATTAAGGACAACAGTCATTCATTATATGGCTTTTGTTTCACTATCCTGGAGGTCCTTTCAATTAGCTTCACATTATATGTCCTTATGTATCAAGATTTTGCTCTATTGCAAATCTCTGCTAGTAGAGCCCAAGGTTTCTACTGATTATGACGAATGAGGGAAACCATTGAGCCTAAGTTCCTTTGAGTCTGGCTTACTTCACTTAATATGATTTTTTCTAAGTCTTTCCATTGCCTAACAAATGGGGCAATGTCATTTTTTCTGACAGCAGCATAGAATTCCATTGTGTACAAATACCACAACTTGTTGATCCACTCATCAACTGAGGGACATCTAGGTTGATTCCATATCTTTGCTATGGTGAATAGTGCTGCAATGAACATTGTTGTGCTAGTGGGTTTAGTATGTCCTTGTTTCTGGGTGGATGGGTAAATGCCAAGTAGTGGAATTGCTGGGTCATAGGGGAGTTCTATGTTTAGCCTTTTGAGGCACTGCCACACTGCTTTCCATAGTGGTTGAACGAGTTTGCACTCCCACCAGCAGTGTAGTAGTGATCCCTCCTGGCCACATCCCCTCCAGCATCTGTTGTCATTCGTTTTCCTGATCCTGGCCATTCTAGCTGGAGTGAGGTGGAATCTTAGAGTTGTTTTGATTTGCATTTCTGTTATGACCAGAGATGTTGAGCATTTCTTCATGTGTCTATAGGCCATTTTTGTTTCTTCTTCAGAGAAGACTCTCTTTAAGTCTTTGGCCCATTTTTTAATGGGATGGTTGTTACTTTGGAGCTTAGTTTTGGAGTGATTCAATTTTTTGAGTTATTGATATATTTTAGATATGAGGCCTTTGTCCATTGTTTGGTTGGTGAAGATCTTCTCCCACTCTGTAGGCTTCCTGATTAGTTTACTAGCTATGTCCTTTGCCATACAAAAGCTCTGCAGTTTAATGCAGTCCCACTTATGGGATAAACAATTTCTTGAGGAGAGAAATTTTCAGCCTAAACAGAAAAAGGTGTTGGGCTGTCCTGGGAGAATTTATTAGCTCAGTTCTCAAAGTGAGCTGTATACCACCTCCAGCTGAAGATTGACCAGCCACTCTATGAATGGCTGTTGTAAGTTCAATGAGCATTCAGATAAAGAATTCACAGGAATTAGGAGCCACCCTAATTCCTTTAGTATAAGTGCCCCCAGATACATAAACATAATACACACACACACACACACACACACACACACACACTATTTTACTATAACCATGCTTCTTAAGGTAAGGTTACTGAACTGACTGGCATGGGTGTCGTCAGAGTAAATGCAAATTCTTGGCAAATTCTTTTAGGTTGGAAACTCATGATGAGGTTCACCAATCTATTTTTATCAATTCTCAAGATGATTTTGATGCATATTGAAGAACTGTGTTAGAAAATATAACGATTTTCCAGCAAGAGTGTGGGCAGAGAAAGCAGCCAAAGTCCCTAGAGAAAGAAAAGCTGAGAGGATATGAACTAGCACATAAGAAATTTTGGGTATAAGCTAGATGCAGCAGATTCAACCTGCAATCCTAGCTACTTGAGAGACAATGATCAGGGGAATCTTGGCTGGAGAGTAGCCCTCCGTAAAAGTTCACAAGACTATCAACTAATGGATTGCCTCAGTGGCACATAACTATTATCCTAGCTGCAAGGTAAAGAAAATAGCTGAATTCAGTGGTGCAGGTCTGTCATCCTCAGCACAGAGGGTTGCAGAATAGCATAGTGGCCCAAGCATAAAGTATACCTCCCAAAATAAACAATGGTAAACGAACTAGAGGTGTGGCTCAAGTGGTAGAACATCTGCCTAGCAAATACAGGCAGAGAAGGATGCAAGAAAGAAAGGAAGGAAGGAAGGAAAGAGGGAAGGGAGGGAGGGAGGGAAGGAAGAAAAAAGATTTCGAAATAACATTCCCAAAGCCATGGACCCATTGAATAATTTTGAGACCTTATGGTTCCAGGAGGAGAACCAGTAGGAAATAGACAAATGAATAAGAAGAGATTTATTATAGAAATTGGCTTATGTGATAATAGGAACATAGTGATTCCATGATTTGTCATTCACAGATGAGGAATAAGGATAGTCAGTCTCTCTTCACATGATCTTTCCCTCTGTGTGTCTCCATGTTCTCCTCTGTCAATGGATTTAGATGCAATATATGATGATACGACTTTAGGATAATTTAGTTACATCTGCAAGACCATTTTTTCAAAGATTACATTCACCAGTTCTCGAGGAATGTACCTTTCTGGGATTCATTAAGCAATTTGGTACAATAGGTGTGTACCTTATCATTATTAAATGGCTATACATAGCCCTTATAAATGTGTTCCTTTGGATATATGATATATTTTACAATAAATATGCTTTAAAAATTAAAGGAAAAAGTTATGCTGCCAATTTCAAGATTAGATTGTCTCTCCAACTTGACTAAAGTAAATAGCATCAAGTTCAACACTTGTTTATCATCCATTCAAGTACAAGCCCACTTCTAAGTTAATGTGCGTCATAATGCTAGTTATACCAGTGATGTTTATAAATTATTAAGTACTTTAGATAGCAACTAATGCCTGCCTAAATGGAAAATGCAGTGAAGTCAAAACAAGCATGTGAATCAGACATGGTGATACAGGCCTATATTCTTGGAAACAGGATCACATGTTCAAGGCCAGGCTGGTATAAATAACAAGTTTCAGGCTAGACCAAGTTATGTAGTGAAACGCTATTCCTGCCCCCACCTCCAAAAGTAAAATAAGTGTTCAATATTTTATGTTAAAGTAATCTATTTTTATGCAGATTGAATACTCTGTTTTCAACGTTCCCTAATCTAAACTTCCTAATCTAATAGTGTATTGAAGTAGAAGTTTCTATTCTTGTATTTTTAACTAGAAGCATTTAACTTGATTTTTATGTTTAGATTATATCTAGTTTTGATGAATATTATCTGGACTTCAAAGAATAAAGAGCTAAGTATTCTAAATTGCTTTTTTAAAAAGTATTTACTGTATTGTTATTATGAAAGTAATGTACAGAGGGATTGCAATTACATGAGTCAGGTAATATATGCATTTCTTGTCATACAGTGTCTTCCCTTCCCTCATTTTCTCCTGTCCTTCCCTCCTGTCTCCATCTATGAGCCATGTAGTTCACTTTAATTTGGGTCCAATGAACTCCATTTTACCCTTTTTTCCTCCAGTTCTGCAGCCCCCCCATCATCCTCCTGAAGATATAAATAAAAGAAGCCAGAGTCATCAAGAAGCAAAATTATTAAAAAGAGATCTCTTGTTTCCTCATCTTGGAGTTCATTTTGATATATATGACAATTTTTAATATTCATATAAAAATAAAGAGGCAAATATTGAGTCCTCTCTCCTGTACTGACTCAACATTTGCATACCCAATGCTATGGACATGGTATTGGAAATATAAACATAACTACATAGACATAAAAACCTATGACTCTTTACATAATGTTTTATTCCATAAATGAATATGTATCTATGATATACAAACTCAGCCTAATTTTGATTATATTCTAGAAACTAAGTGCCAGTGATTGTATATAGAGATTCCCGTCTTGAATACTCATTTGTTAAATATGTCATTTGAAATATGATGTAAAAATCAATGTTAATAAATTATTTAATTAAAAAAAATAAAGAGGCAAATAAGCACTGGATCTGTTTGTTTCTTTCCTAAGAGTATCCTCTTGTGGTGTCACTGTGTCTATCTAGAATCCTGCATAATTTTTCATAACCCAGTGTATCTTAATAAAATTTCTGTACCATGGAGAACATTCACCATTTATGTCTCTGAGTTTGGCTTAATATGATTTATTTTAGTTCCATTCATTTCTCTACAAATGGCATAATTTTGCCCTTTCTAATGGCTGTGTAAAATCACTATTATGTATAGGTATCATGTGTTTGAGGGCATTTGGGCTGTTTTCATATCTTTGCTATTGTGAATAGTCTATCAGGAAACATAGAAGTGCAGGTGTTTTGTTTTGTTGTTGTTGTTGTTATGGTGGTGGTGGTGGTGGTGGTGGTGTGTGTGTGTGTGTGTGTGTGTGTGTGTGTGTGTGTGTTTTAATCCTATCCTGGCTCATAATATTCAGTGTAGATGCCCAAGAGTGGTGTGCCTGGGTTAAAGGGATGATCTATGTTTGGTTTTGTGAGAATCTTTCAGATTGTTTTCCAGGGTTGTTGTACTAGTTTACATTCCCACCATCAGGGCAATAGGGTTCCTTTATTCCCACATCCCTGACATTTATTGCTTGAATTCACATTGTTGGTCAAACTAACTGGTGTGAGATGAAATCTCAGAGATGTTTTGATTTGCATTTCCTTTATGGCCAGTGATCATGAGCATTTCCTCATATGTTTTATTTGCCAGATTTTGGTTTTTTTCTGAGAAGTCTCTTCTTAGCTCCCTTGCCCACTTAGAGATTTCTTTATTAGGAGTGGGAGGGATTAGTTTCTTGAGCTTTTTTTGTACAATTTGGATATTAGGCCTTTGTCTGGTATATTGCTAGTAAAGATCTTCTCCCAGTTTGTTGACTGTTTTTCTAGTGAAATTCTTGACTGTACAGAAACTTTTTATTTTGATATTGTCAAGTATATTTCCTATCTGAAGTGTCCCTGGTACTCATTTCAAGAAATTTCTGTCTATATAAGTTCTAGTACTTCTCCTCTCTCTTGCAGTAATTCAAGTTTCAGGTCTGATGTCGAGGTCTTTGCTTCACTTTGCTTAGATGTTAGTGCATAGTCACAAACAGGGATCCACTTTTACTTGTCTGAATATGGACTCCCAGTTTTCCCAACACCAACTACTAAAGACACTATTCTCCCCCACTTTCGATAACTATAAGCATATGTTTTTTATTTCTGGATCTTTGAATCTATTCCATTGATCTTTCAGGCAATTTTTGTGCTGCTTTTGTTATTACATCTCTGCAGCAGAGTTTAAGGCTTAAGGAATGGTATTATGATACTACTCATCTTACTATTTTTTCTTTCTTTATTGTATTTTATTGTTCAGGGTGATACATAGAGGGGTTAGAGTTACATTCATCAGGTAGTGGGTACATTACTTCCTGAACATTGATATACCTTCCCATGCTTTTGTCTTCCTTCCCCCACCCTCTCCCAATCATCTTGTTTTTCTCCTTCCCTTTTGATTTTCAAGTAAGCAGATTAACGCATATACAACATAAAAGGTACCAAAGTCAGATACAGTTGCAACATGAAATATACCATAAGTGGAATAAAAAATAGAAAAGAAATAACTTCACACAGTAGGTTAAGAACAATAATCACAAAGATAAATCTCTTGTTTCCATATCCTGGAATTCATTTGACGTAGTCTCATCCTATTTTTGCCTAGAATTGCATTAGCTATGCTAGGTCTTTTGTTGTTACATATGATTCTTTTGGCCATTTTCTCTATCTTAGTGAAGAACATTATTTTAATTTTAATGGGGATTGCATTGATTTTTATATCAGTTTTGGCAGTATAGCTATTTTCACAATATTGGTTCTACCTATCCTTGAACATAGAAGGCCTTTCCATTTCCTGATGTTCTTTTTTATTTCTTTATTTAAATTTGTATAGTTTTTGCTATAAAGATCTTTCATATCTTTGGTTAGGTTTATTTATAGATTTTTTTTCTTTGAGACTATTGTAAATGGAGTTGTTTTCTTGATAATCCTTTCTTCTCATACATTGTTATTATACAGAAAGGCAACTGATTTTTGTGAGTTAATATAGTATCCTGCTACTTTGCCAAAGTGGTTTATCAGCTCTAGGAGCTTGGGGGTGGTGGAATGTTTTGGTTGCTATATGTATAAGATGACCATGTCATCTGCAAATAAGGATAGTTTGACTTTTTTCCCTATGTGAAACCCTTTTATGTACTTTTCTTGCATTAGTGCTTTTGGCTAGCAATTCCAGAATTATATTGAAGAGGACTAGAGAGAGTAGATATTACTACTATTAGAAGAGAAATTGGCCTCTTCTAATACTATTGGGCAATTTGCAAAAGGAAAGAAAGGATAAAGAACCATATGGAGGTGAAATTGAAAACCTATCTCATCCAAATAATGTAGGTTCTGATTGTTGTCCCTCATGTTGAAAACTATTTTGAAGAATATTAATCACGCATATTGGAGAGGACATGAATATTTAACCTCCCTTTTTACATGGCTGAACTGATTACAGCTTGCCATAATCCTTTGTAAACAGAATTTGGTAATGTATTTGTACATAAAAGATACTTTGTAGAAGCTTAAACTTGTTTTTTTATTTATTTTTATTGTAATTAATAGAAGGGTTACATTATATTCTCCAGATAGAAGGTGCATTAATTCACATACATTGATGCCCTATCTCATGTCCATTTCCATCCCCTCTACCCCCACCCCTCATCTTGTTTGCCCCACTTCCCTATCCAATTTCAAATAACCAAATACAAATAATTCCACTACTAGGCATTTACCCAATTGTCCAGAAACAAGGACATATTAAATCCACTAGCACAACGATGTTAATTGCAGCACTATTTACCATAGCAAAGACATGGAACCAACCCAGATGTCCCTCAGTTGATGAGTGGATCAACAAGATGTGGTATTTGTACACAATGGAATTCTATGCTTAAACTTGTTTATAGTCTTGATACTGATAACTGTTGGAAGGGATTTATTTTAAAGAAGTAATTAGGTATTACTATAGATTCTTAAGCCATTTTGTTTAATCCAAAATCATAAAACTGAAAATACTTTTGGTTGCCAGTTAGCCAATGCCATGTAACTAACTGCTTTAAAAGTGGCTCTAAATAAAGCCCTTTTAAAGTAAATGCATTATTATATCTTAAGATTTTGTGTGTCCAGAGTACATTTGGAATACACTGTCTCTTCCTGCACTGTCTGGGTCCCCAGGTAAGTGAACCTAACAGCTAATCCAAAAAGTACCGTAAGATTTGCCTGGGCATGCGTCCTCCCTCCTACATAGCTCATCTGTGTTGTTTGTCGGTGTTTTAAGAACGCATAGTGTGATGAGAATCACTGGAGTTCATTAATGCTAGAAAAGAGAAACAATGGAGGCTGTGAGCTCCTTGTGGCCCCCTTGGAACCGGTCATTGTATTGGTGAACTCAGCACCAAAGCGCAATCAAATTCTTGAGGAGTCTCAGATTTAATGTTTGATGAAAAGAGAAATAAGTTATAGAAATTTTTTACACTGCTTCATTTTACCCTGCAGTAACAACCACTAAATATATTACATTATTAAACATTTGAAAGCAGGGAGAGTGAATCTAAATCACATTATTTTGCTTACCATTACAAGAAAAAAATAGCTTATTTCTAAGGAAATTTTAAGAAGGGAAAATATATAATGGTAGATAATTTAACTGGAATGCCAGTCTTCCATAGAAATTTCTTTGAAGATTGATGGGTCATTACATGTCATGTTTTGAAGAGTATGCAAGATGTTAACTTTCTGTTTTTTCTCCATATATTCTTATTGTAATTAATAGAAGGGTTACATTATGTTCACCAGATAGAAGGTGCACTACTTCACAAACATTGATACCCTTTCTCATGTCTTGGTCCCCATTTCCCTCCCCCCACCCCCACCTCTCATCTTGTTTTCCCCTCTTCCCTATCCAATTTCAAATAACCAAATACACATGTATACAATATATCAAATAACAAGGTGAAATACTATAACAATGTGAGATAACCAAGGAACAGCAAAAGAGATGAGAGATAACATAGTAAATTAAAGACAACAATCACTCATTACATGGCTTTTGTTTCTATACCCTGGATGTCCTTTTATTTAGCCTCATACTTATGGCTTTATGAGTCTAGGTTTTGTTCTATTGTAAATCTCTGCTAGGAGAGCCCAAGGTTTCTACTGATTATGACAAATGAGGGAAACCATTGAGTCTATGTTCTCTGAGTCTGGCTTACTTCACTTAATATGATTTTTTCTAAGTCTTTCCATTTCCTTACAAATGGGGCGATGTCATTCTTTCTGCCAGCAGCATAGAATACCATTGTGTAACTAATCTCCAAAGAAACAACCATCCCATTAAAAGATGGGCCAAAGGCTTAAAGACAGTCTTCTTTGAAGAATAAATAAGAATGGCCTATAGACACATGAAGAAATGCTCAAAATCTCCGGCCATAAAAGAAATGCAAATCAAAACAATTCTAAGATTCCACCTCACTCCAGTTAGAATGGCCAAGATCAAGAAATCTAACACAACAGATGCTGGAGGGGATGTGGCCAGGAGGGATCACTACTACACTGTTGGTGGGAGTGCAAACTTGTTCAACCACTATGGAAAGCAGTATGGCAGTTCCTCAAAAGACTAAACCTAGAGCTCCCCTATTACCCAGCAATTCCACTCCTTGGCATTTACCCAATCGTCCAGAAACAAGGACATACTAAATCCACTAGCACAATGATGCTCACTGCAGCACTATTTACCATAGCAAAGATATGCAACCAACCCAGACGCCCCTCAGTTGATGAGTGGATCAACAAGCTGTTAACTTTCTTATGGATTTATTTTTGTAAGCATCATGATTAATTGAACTTCACATGACATCAAACTGAAAGAGAAATCAGTGACAGAAACTAGCTAAGGACAGAAGGAAATGGTGGTAAGTATTTAGGGAAATCTACAACCTAAAGGGATTGGAGAAATGTAAGAAGTTATTAACAAAAAATACAGAAATAATAATCAATAAAGAAAGAAACAGGTCAAAAATTTAAAGCATATTTTATAGAGAAAAAACATCTCCATTTATAAGAAGATTAATGAGGTTAACTATTATATTCCTATAATTCACTTATTTTGCAATTTAAGTAAATTGATCATTTTATTACTTTTATCTGTGGAATTAAAATTTAAAAAATAAAAATGATCAAACTGATGGAGTTATCATTAAAGTAATAGTCAAGAAGTTTGTATAATATCAATATACTAAAATAACATCTAATGTTAATATTTTAAAACTTAAAGATTAGGGACAAGTAAAGCTTTTATATAACAAAGTTAATAAGAAAAGTAAAATCTTAAGTAAAAGTTTATTAGAATTAATATTTACTAACAAAACAAATAATGAAAATCCATAGATCACTTAGACATGGAAGTACAGTGAAGAACTAAAGCTAAGTATATCCTAATAGTTTTACTGAAAGTTGTAAATATTATGCTATTATCCAAGAATGCTTAAGCAAGGTACTAAATATAGGCTAGCCTTTAAATGTAAATTTAAAGGCTTGTTATGGTTTAGTTTTATAATCAGCCAATTTGATATTTTAAGTATTTTTTATTTTATTAATTTTTATATCAATGTATAGAGGGGTTACAGTTGTATTCGCCAGATAGAAGGTGCATCACTTCTCACACATTGATATCCCTTCTTATCTTTCTGGCCCCATTTCCTTCCCCTGATATTTTAAATATTTTAAGATATCAAAAGGAGAAAATATCTGAGATGGAAAGTTATGAATTTTATAAAATGACTCTTTCATAGTCAAGGTTTTTCCAAGTGTAATATTATGGCATTAAAACACAACTGTTATCTCTTTGAGGATGTGTAGCACATGTTAGTGCCCTTTAACCACAAAGCACAATTATTGACCTTCCCCAACAGAAACAAGAAAGAATCACTGTAGATATGTTACTCCCTTATCATATGACAAGAAAACCAGGTCTGTAAAAAAGAACTTTTAATCCTAAATTGTGACTACAAAGGATTATTTTGAAATCATGTTTTTGCCAAATAACAAACTTAAAGTATTAGTTGTTCAATCCAGTTAAGATATTTAAGACAGAGAATCTAAATATGATAAATCTTTTATAAATATCTGCCTCAGTATATCATGCTACAACATAGACAACATAGAATAAAAAGTCTGTCTTTTCATGAATTCTAAGACATTTAGGTTTTCTCATAATAATAAGGATAAAAATCATCAGGTATGTATAAAAGGATGTTTATTAATTATTCTACTATCATGGCTCTTAGAATAGTTTGTGATGGCTAATTTTCACTCTGAAAAATTGAGAGTTATTTGGTAGTTGGTTAAGCATTATTTCTGGGTACTTCTGTGTGCATGTTTCAAAAGAATCTGGCATTTTGCCAGGCAGGGTGGCTCAAGTCTATAATCCTAGCTACTCAGGAGGCTGAGATTTGAGGAGCAAGGTTCAAAGCCAGCCTGCAAAAAGAACCTGAGACTCTTATCTCCAATTAAACCCTAGAAAATGGGAAGTGGGGCTTGGCTCAAGGATAGGGTGGTAGCCTTGAGCTGGAGAGATTAGGGACAAGGCCTAGGCCCAGGGGTAGGGTGGTAGCCTTGAGATGAAGAGCTCAGGGACAAGGCCCAGGCTGAGTTTAAGCCTTAAACTCAGTTTATAGTGGTGTTGAAACTTGTACAGATTGAAAAGATCAACTTTACCAATATGTACAGATGTTTTCCAACTCATCAAGTGCCCAACATATCAAAGAACTTTTCCCAGCCCTTAGAGTAAATGGACATATCTGTACTACTCCCCTGCTCCTTCAATTCTTTCAGGCCTTTGGTGATGGTCTGAAAGTTACACAACTGGCTCCCTTGTGGCCAGGCCTTTGCAGCAGAAAGACATCCCAACATTAGAGTGATGAAGCTCCAGGTTGAGAAATGCCAATGACTTCCAGCAGCCTCTACAAACAAAGAGTGTGTATTGCATTCTCTTCTAAGGTCTCTAGAAGAACAATCCTGCCACACCTTGAGTTTAGAGGTCAAGTTTCCAGAACATTAAGAAAATAAGTTTCTGTTAAATCACGTAATTTGTATTAACTTTTCACAGCATATAGAATTAATACTTTTATGCATTAGTATCTCCCTTGAAAAGCAGATTAAGCCAGACATAGATACTTGTGGTAGATGACTATAATCTTAGCTACTCAAGAGGCTGACAGCTGATGATCATTATTCAATCCAGAGAAGGTAGAAAAGTGTGCAAAATACTGTCTTTAATTAATCAGCAAAGAGCTGGGCTGAAAGCTTGGCTAAAGTGAGAGAATTCCAACTGTGAGCCAAAAAAGCCAAGCAAGAGCCCAAGGTTCTCATGAATGAATGAATGAATGAGTAAATAAATGCTAGTTTCTTGGAAATTACTTATGCATTCTTCCACAGTGGTGCTCTGTCACTTCTTTATGAAATATAATTGCTACTTGAAAATTCATGTTAATCATTCCTTGTTTGTATTTATTATCACAGATAAATGATAGAAGACAAAGAGAAAGGGGATAGTGGATAAGAATAAAGTATGTTGTTCACTTTTGACTTATTTTCTACTCTCTATAAAAGGAAGGTCTTGTTTTCATCTTAATTTTATGAGGTCTTTTATGTTAATGTAGGCAGACTGGTTGATTTCTATTGCTTATCTAGTCTATCATTCATTCATTCCATTGTTGCTGAATATATGGACTATTTCAATTCTCGTCCTATTGCATAAAACATCACTAAAATCATGCTTAAATCATGTCAACTATATATAGCAAGTATTTCTTTCTAATTAAGGAATATAGTTAGAATCAGAGGTATTGAATTTTATGATCAATTTCTTCCATAGATTTTTTTCTTTGCCAGTAGTAGAAAATGCTAAAATGAGTGGCTATTTTCTACTTTAATTTCATTCTTAGAAAAACATTCTACTGGTAAGGTATACATAAACTTAGTTATTAATATTGGCTAAAATAAATTTTCAGTTTTGAAAAATTGTGGCTATAACATAAAGGCTCTGGGTACAGCCCAAATCCTCGGGTGAGATAACTTGCCATCCCACTACTGTGGGAACCAGTTAACTTCCTCATAGAAAACTGTGAGGATTAATTAGGATAGATTAGTATAGGTACAATCCTTTGTAGGAACTCAAAAATACACCCAACTTCAGATAATAATGCCTTCAGAAATGATAACATGAAATTCAGTTGAAATCTTCCTAGCTTAAAATTTTCTAAATAAATCTCATTATTAATGTATTTTTAATGCTTCAGTATATCATCACAGGGGCAAGCTGACTGAGAGAACAGAACCTGGCATTTATCACTGAGCCCAGATAAAGAGCCACTGAGTGGTGGTATTCTATGACCTTCTTTCTGACAGCCACTGACAATGTATCCAATTCCTTAAGCAGTCTTTTTAGCATTAAACAGGTCTCCCTTTTCTTGCGCACTTTAATAAAGAAAAAAAGATGCTCTGATAGTAGCATTGTAGATGCTGGGTCCTACTTTTCTTTAAATTCTGTGATCGTTGGAGATATATATACCTCAACAATCCATTTTTAGCAGGAAATGTTGAAAAGAAGATAAGAATTAAGAATCCACATTTGATATCCTTAATTCATTACTTAAAATCTGATCATATGAATCTGTACTTAATATATGATCAGAAAAATAAGGGACAACTTCTTGCCCCTCGAGATTTTGAAGCAGGTAATAAAACTAAGATCAAACCTGCCCCCTTAAAGTGGACTCACTACCTTACTAGATACTACCATTCAAAGATGCAATAGAGATGCTGACCTAAAAGCACTGATAGTGTAAGAGAATTTGCTTTCTATGCTCTCTGATAATCTCAGGAGTAGCCATTGAAAGCTGATCGAGAATTAATCCAGTCCTTCCAAAGATCCAGGCTGTATAAAGGCTGGGCTCAGAGCTATATTTATTTGCTGTTTTTTCCCTTAAGATTTATTACTAGGCAATTACCTTTAATGAGGCAAAATAATACTTAAAAGAAACATTTTTATTTGGCAAATGTAATTTTGCTATTGAATATGTCTTCCTAATTCTCTATCCCACTATCAAATGACTTCTGTTTGCAAACTAATTTTTGTGTTACTCTATGCTTCACTCTTTATTTATAATGTCTTATCTTAGTATTAGAATAAAGACAGTCTTGTAAAAAAGAAATGCATTTCCCTATATTTTCTGCAAAAGAATTTCCTCTAGAATTTTGATAAATCTCCTAAGTATAAAGTTCTTCAATACTATATTGACAAATGTAATAATGCATCGTTCAAGTAAATAATATACTATAACCACATATAGTTCTTCTAAGTGCACAGATAATTTACCATGAGAAAGCCATGTAATCATATCAATAAATAAAATATTTGACAAAATTCAAATTCCATTCAATATGATAACTCTCAGTAAAATAGGAATATAAGAGAATTTCCTCCTCAACTTGATAAAAGATAATATACTAACATAACACAGAAAGGAGAATGACTAACTGTTCTTCTTTTAGAAAATGAAGCAAAGCAATTTGTATTTAACACTTTAATTTTCTACCACTGATATGACAAAAAGAAATAAAAATACAGATAAAAAGGAAGAAGTACAATCATTGTACTTCCACTAAAAATGCTATTAGTTTATATAGATAACAATGCATCTATCTATAAAAGCTATGATGACTGAAATTCATTCATGAAATATCCAAAATAGGCCAATATTGTACACTTTAAATAAAACATTCAGATTTTAACACTACTCATTATAGTCACATAGTCATATGCCTAAAACTTATAACCTGGAAACTTTAAAAACATTTCAAGAACATTTCTTAAGGAAATCTAATTAATTGGAAATGTATGTTGTATTTGTAGAACAAAAAATAATATGTTATGATCTCAGTAGTTCTACAGTTTATCTATAGTTTAGTCTTAATAAATATCTGTGCTACACTTTACAGAAATTATCAAATTGATACTCAAGATGAATTGGAACAAGATGATTAAGAGGAGGTGAAGGAGGGAAAAAGGGACAGAAACATGAGAAGGGGTATCAGTGTGAGAGAAGTAATGCACCCACTACCTGACAAAAGTAACTGTAATCTCTCCATACATTAACCTGAAAATAAAATAAATAATAAAAGATACAGAATAAACAAGATAATTTTTAAATAATAAAGTTGGAAAACTAAGACGACCAATTTTTGATATAAAAATGTGGTATGGTTAGGCAATAGGAAAATGCATTTGATATACAATGTACATTCTAGAATTATACCCAAGTTTATATATTTTTTTTTTGCAACAAATGTGCCAAATTAATTGGAAAGGAAAAACTAAACTTTCCACAAGGGATGTACAGTTGATGCAAAAGTGAATTGAAGGCTGAGAGTTTGGCCTAATGGTAGAATGCTTGCCTAGCATACACAAAGACCCAGGTTTGATTCCTTGGTGCCACATACACAGAAAAAGCCAGAAGTGGTACTGTGGCTTAAGTGGTAGATCTCTAGCCTTGAGAAAGCTCAAGGACAGTGCTCAGGCCTTGAGTTCAAGCTGCAGGGCTGGCAAAAAAAAAAAAAATAAGTGAATTGAAACTGGGTTGCAAACTTGAATGAAGCTATTTCAATATTTTCTTAAAAATGGAAAAAATCTTCATAAACTCATTAGGTAAAGGTATTTTAAAGGGGGACAAACCCCACAAATCTTGCCAGAAAAGAAATGTATGAATTGGCCTTCATTAAAATTAAATGCTCTGTTCTTCCGGAAATCACTATTCAGACACTGTGATGCATAATTAGAAACTGAAGTAAAATGTTTGTAATGTATAGCTGATAAAGAATTTGTATGTGTAATCTTCAAACTCTTAAGACTCAATTATAAAACAAGAACACTCTTGAAAGGAAATAAACATGTGGCCCGGAAGTGAATGGAAACTTGCAGCCAGGTTTCCAGGGGGGCCCAAAACAACTCATTTTTTAAACATTTTTTTCAACATTTACTTTTTTTTTCTGACTCACTGGGCTTTTCATTTTTTTTTAAATTTCAGTTGGAGTTTTTGTAAAGTTTCCTACTCTATTGAATGTTTTTATCATACCCTGCATTGTTCTGCTTGTTTCATGAACCCAGCCTTG